>NW_022639584.1:29097-33422 GCF_010583005.1 Odontomachus brunneus | reverse complement strand
GAGAGAGAGAGAGAGAGAGAGAGAGAGAGAGAGAGAGAGAGAGAAAGAGAGAGACGAATAAGGATGTTATCAAATTCGAGACATCGTGGTCTTCGTCTATACGCTCGTTAGTCGAAAATCGAAGAGTCGAATGTAACGAAACTACCGCATTTGTGTCACAACGCAACCCAGACGAAAGCAAAGAAACATTCGGCTCTTCGGCTATTAGCTAATCTCTAGCGTAAGCCTAGTTTGCTGTCGGTAGAAGCACAGAGGAGCATACTTTCGAACGTTGTCTGTGTTCATTGTAGGTACGTTATTAGACTATTATTTTTCACTTATTATTGTATATATTCGTGAGAGATCTCTCTTTTCTTGTGATTGCGACTGTGACTGTTTGTATTATATACTCTGTCGAGATTGTCGTTGTAACGTGATCATGACGCACTTGAGCATCTGTCGAGATTTATAGTATAACGAGCTGTTTTAGGATAACGGCAGTTTTGCGTCGCGCGCTTTTACGTCGCCGTGAGAACGAGGCGAACGTGAAACCGTTCATCGTTTTAGTCACAACACACGTGACGGGATAAGTTTAAGCAACTAGATACTATCGATATTAGCTAATCGACATTTTGCATGCGTATCACTCTTCTTTTTTTCTTCATTTTTATTTTACTCTTTATCCTGTACTACACATAAGTTGTGCAACTTCTGTTGCGTCTCGTGTTGTTTGCTCGTGAGAAGAAACTAACGATCCGTGAAGTTTTTCTTAAACGCACTGAGAGTCTCTCGAAATCATACTTGCGTAATGTTTCGTAATTTTTTACATAGTTTTCCGTTTTTATTTCCTCGATTTTTCTTCTCACAGCTTCACTCGCGCTCTTTGCAATCTCCGTTTCTCTTTTTTTTCCCCTTTCTACGCTCTTTTACATTATTTCCGCTTGCCCCTTTGCTTTCCCGTGACGTAATCCGCGCTTCCACACTTTCATCGTCCTCCGCATTGCCGGCGACACCTCCCCTTTCCCCCCATACCTTCCATCGATCCCTGACCCTTGCCTCGCGATATTAACGCTCTACCACTTTGTCTACCTCGAATCCGCGCGACTTGCTCTTTATCTTGCGTCTATTATCGCGATATCGAGACCTGAATATCGTAGACAACCAAAAAGTAAAGCCACTTGCAATTGCAGTATCAGTTTCTCAATGTTTGGTGGGTGAGACTAAAGTCTCGGGGGGAACAATGTAAAATCGAAAGCAAGTGAGAAAGAGAAAGAGATTCAGGTCCTGATCGTGCTTTCTCTGTGTCCAGCTCTTTCTCTTACTCGCTTCCTCGGTGGTTCACATATTCGTACCTTCCTCTTTCTCCTCTAAATTGAGTGCCGCTGCTTTGCAGAATCGCGAGGGTGGTGATCGTTCAAGAAGCGGAGGCGGAGGTGATTTCCAGAGATCCGACTCGTCACCAGGCTCACGGCCCAGTTCGGTCTTACCGGATCTCCTGACTTCTTCGCCGGGTCAACGACAGGACAAGTCAACCAGTGAAGAGGTCAGATTCAGCTGTCCGTTTATATGTATCATTCTCTGTTTCCTACGTTGTCAATCTGTACGCACACTCGTATACATCTCGTTGTCTCTTGGTGCGTGCACGGCGTGAATGAACGCCCATGCCGTTTGACGTTAACGATCTACGAGCGTAATCTCCTCGTTCATGAGGATCTGACGTATCTTGATGTCTCTTGATGCGAATTTCAAGCGCGACAATGAGCTGATCTCAGCGAATGTGTGCGCACACTTGACATTTTTCACTACTTATTTATTTATTTATTTATCTACTTCTTACGAAAACTTATATGTTTACTCGTCGAGGCGTGAGTCTTGTGAGCGATGTGACGTGCGAACGTCGTTTACGTTTACACAATACGATCGACAAAGACTCTGAATGATTATATCGTTTCGTTCAGTAGCAATGAGAATGCCTTTCTTTTGATCGTGTTATATCGGACTGTATCCGAGAAGTAATGCTTTTTGATTGAGTCGAGAACGTGGTCTCTCTATCACTGTGTACACCTTATAATCGTCAGATTACTCTGAGCATCGTACGTCGTATAAATAGGTACGTAGCGCGTGTGGTACTGTGTTCACCCGCAAACCTCATTCAGTAATGTCGCTTTACTTTTGTCGCCGGGCTCCGACAGAGACTAATAGCAACGACGGAGTAACGACAACGCGACGCGAGTTTCAATCTTGATGCTTCGACACGCAGCACTCTCGGCTATGTCGAACCGACCGTGTGTGATTTGTGTATAATATAGAGAGGAGAGAAATATTTTTATACATATATATTTATATATATATATATACACATACATGTATATGCTTAAGTTTGAGGGTTTACACAGGGGGCGGCTTATGCTTTGTGTCGATGTCTTGTTAATTGTCCGTGATTAGTCTATAAAGTGCATTTTGTTATATACGTATCGATCTGTTGTCTCGTTTCTCTAGGTTGCATTCTCACTTTGTTTTGAACTTTAGCGATTGGTCAGGTACATATATATATATATATATATATATATTGTGACGGTATCGATTTTATGTTTTCTCTCATTTTTCTTTGTTTTTTTTTTTTCCTTTGTGCATATACAAGTAACATTATCGTGTACGAAGTTGATGATGCAAGAGATGCCCTTTAAGGCTCTTGGCTTACTCGCCGCCGTGGAACTCTTGATTAATGACGTTAGAAGCGAGCAAATGCATGTCTAAAATTCCTGCAAAGTACATCGAAATAAAAAGATGTGTGTAAAAGAGTGACATTGCAATCGAATGAAGAATTTATTCATTTAAACCAAAATGCTTAAAATTACACAAAGTATAACATAACATTTATCACAGTAAAATACATTCGCAATTAAGGTAGTTAAGAGAAATATTTGTGATGAGAAAAAATATAATATTTATTTTTCTGTATGGATTTTAATTTGATATAACTTTTTATTTTGATGTATACCGTGTAGGAATTTTAGGCATGCATTTCTTTACTTCTAACGTCACAAATCAAGATGGTCGCGGCGAGTGGTCAGAAGTCTCAGCGCGTTCACGTGACATTAGCAGTAGGAAATACGTGTTTCGATTTTAGCAGAAACTTAGGAAACCATATGCGCTCTTAGAGGCAACTGTTCGAGGATCTCTCAAGTGGTCGATATTCTCAGTGTTGGTGAAGAAAAATATGGAAAGAGAGGGAGTGAGAGAGAGAGAGAAAGAGAGAGAGAGAAAGGAAGTTATCACTAGTCTAGACGACGTAGAAATATTTTTTTTGCGTGTGCGTCACTTCGCCCTTTACCTGAGCTTCGTTCAATTTTACGTCGGGTCAAAGGAGTCTCGACGGTACAATCTCATACATATCCAACTCGTCGCCATATAAAGTCACACGCAGTTAGCTTTTCTTATATTCGACGCATGAGAGCACTTCATGTGGTCGATATTCTTTTATTTTTAAACATTCCCATGTTCCCCTCGACTTGTTACACACAAACACGCAGACACAAGCACACACGGCGAGCGCACGGTTCTTCTTCGTTTTCCCCTGATTTGAGACGCGTCGGTCGGCAAGCAAGAGGTGAGACGTCCGATTGCGTCGACGGCGAGTAGAGAACACATGGAATACGCGAGAGCACAGACTTGTATCGACCTTATTGGCAATCCACGTGCAACAGGAGGAGACGCGTAAATCACCGGCGATCGGACTTCCGTTCGAGCCGTTCGCTGAGTTTGTGAACGTTGCGCTGAAATCGCGGCCTAGAACGTAGAGTAGTCGCCTTTTTTCCGGACGATTCTACGATACGTACGGTCGCGTAGCGTGTAGGACCGTGGATCGCGTCCAACGTCTCTGTTTCACGTGCGATCCCTATAAGCGTCAATTGTATACGGTTGTCCAGCGTGACTAATTCAGGATTATGTTGTGTGTTGTGGGACACGCGGGAGCTCTAACCCGAAGGGCAGGGCCCTCTACTCACCATTCCAATCCCAATACTAATTGCAATGTAAGTATCTCTCTATTCATCCATTTACGATTTCTCAACGTTGTTACTGCCACCCCTCCGCCTCTCTCTTCGGGCTCGCGCGTGGTCGCGAGCGCGAGGGGAGGAGACCGGAGGCACAAAAACCATCGTGTTATATACTTTGCTCTCTCGATCGTTTTGGCCCTTTTCGTTAATTATATATGCACCGCGAGTTGAATGCCAGTTTTGTGTACGCGCAGGTCGTTTTATATATACCCTCCTCTTTCTGTTGCTGGTTTGTGGGGTCTCTTAGAAAAAAAAAAAAAAAAAAAAAAAAAAACCCTAATAAACTAT
>NW_022639584.1:24546-28931 GCF_010583005.1 Odontomachus brunneus | reverse complement strand
AAAAAAAAAAAAAAAAAAAAAAAAAAAAACTTGATTCTCTCCTTGGTGTCTCGCGCGAGATCAACGAGATCTCCCTCTAACACGTCGACACGCGACCATCGCGTTACTTTTCGTTCTCACATATCTCTCTCTTCCTTCTGCTGTCCCCCTTTTCTCTGGGTTTTTGTTTCCCGCTCGTGGAGCACGCGCGCGCCTTTAGGAGACGTGTGAATCTCGCCCCCCTTCGTCTCCTAATTCCCGTCGAGTGCATATTCGGGAATAACGGAAGGCGTAACAAGCTAATGTAGTCGTGTGCGGGTGTGATTAAAACCGCTGAGTTGGTTGGTTTGAGATTTGCTTGATCCTCTCATAACGCATCCCTTCGACTGTACATGGGTTACGTGAAAATATTTGTTATCCCCTTCACACCTTTACGTTTACACACCGTTACTCTGCGTAACAATAGCTTTTAATTTGCGATCGAAGTACACTTGTTTGTGGAACAATGCTACCATGTAGATAGCGCATATTTGACTCGGCTGATTTGTCTTCTCTCTCTCTTGGTTTCTACCTCGTTTTATCCTTGTGCATGTTGTTCTCGCTGTTAAAAAACCTTGCGCGACTCTGTATCTCTCCACTGATTGTGTTTGCGGTAATTGAGTTGAAAATGGACTTTTGCTAGTGCAGTTTTTCTTTACTCTCTCTACGTACGGAATAGTAATCTTTCTTCCTAGAGCTTTGAAGCGGCATCCCGTGACGTGTTTCGCTCTGGAGTCCCTCAAAACGGCAAAGTCGTCTCTGTTGCAGTATCGACAAGCGGTTAAGTCACCTCCCCCGTTTGCGCTCCAACAGAAGCAGAGGTCTTTCTTGACTTTCGGATTCGGGGCCGGCCCGGCGAGGAGAGAGTCGCACGTGAACGTTAACGTGACTCCGACCAGCCACGATTTAGCGTCGGACACGCCCGAGATACGCAAATACAAGAAGCGTTTCAACAGCGAGATACTCTGTGCCGCATTGTGGGGTGAATACAGCTGTCAAGAAATAAACGCGCAAACGGACTTGGATATTTATTCATTCGGTCTTTTTATTTGCAGGAGTCAATCTGTTAATCGGCACCGAGAACGGCCTGATGTTATTAGACAGGAGCGGGCAAGGTAAGGTTTACCAATTAATCAGCAGAAGACGCTTTCAACAGATGGAGGTACTCGAGGGCCAGAATATTCTTGTGACGATCAGCGGCAAGAAAAATCGGGTACGCGTCTATTACCTCTCCTGGCTGAAGAGCAAGATCCTGCGTACGGATGGCCACAGCGACGTAAGTTGCTCTTCGCGTATCGTAAAGCTCTCTCTCCTCTCTTTGTGAAGGCGCGTTTATCGTACTTATCTCTTTATTGAGCGTATCGTTATTTATATTCGCAGCAAGTCGAACGGCGCAACGGTTGGATTAACGTGGGCGATCTGCAGGGTGCTGTGCATTTTAAGATAGTGAAATACGAGAGGATAAAGTTCCTCGTGATCGCGCTGAAAGATTCCATAGAGATTTACGCGTGGGCGCCGAAGCCGTATCACAAATTTATGGCTTTTAAGTCTTTCGGCGAGCTCGCGCACAGGCCGCTCTTGGTCGATCTTACGGTCGAGGAGGGTACAAGGTTAAAGGTGATTTACGGTAGTGCAGACGGCTTTCACGCGGTCGACTTGGACTCCGCCACGGTTTACGACATATATCTACCGAAACATGTAAGACAGGGACATTGAATTCATACTCTCACCTCCTTCGAACGTTACATTATAGAACACGTATTAATCTCTTGCACTTTCCCGACCTTTCAGACTCAAGGTCCCATTTGCCCGCATTGTATAGTGGCGTTACCAAACAGCAATGGCATGCAGTTGCTCCTCTGCT
The DNA here is from genome assembly GCF_010583005.1 of Odontomachus brunneus. NCBI lineage: Eukaryota > Metazoa > Arthropoda > Insecta > Hymenoptera > Formicidae > Odontomachus > Odontomachus brunneus. Next base: position 27,049 of record NW_022639584.1, on the reverse strand, counting down.
ACGATAACGAGGGCGTATACGTAAATACGTACGGTAGGGTCTCGAAGACGATGGTCCTTCAATGGGGTGAGATGCCCACCAGCGTCGCGTATATCGGTACGGGACAAATTATGGGCTGGGGAAACAAGGCGATCGAGATTAGAAGTGTCGAAAGCGGCCACCTCGACGGTGTCTTCATGCACAAGAAGGCTCAACGGCTCAAGTTCCTCTGCGAACGTAACGATAAGGTACGCGCTTCGAATAGCATCGTCATCACCTTACTCCGCTTCGTTTTAGATGCGGTTCTTATACACTTTCATTTTTTATCTATATGTACTTTTACATGAAAAGGATCGTGCTTGAAAGGATTACGTTCTTAGCGCACTTTGCTCTTCCTAGGTATTCTTCTCGTCGGCGAAGGGCGGTAGTTCGTGCCAGATTTACTTCATGACTCTAAACAAACCGGGCATGGCCAACTGGTGATCCCGAATGAGGCCGAATCTGGCCCCATCACGATTACCTACGCGAACACAACCGTCGCACCACAACCCTCCACGTGTATCGGGATACACAGCGTCAGCGCGCACACTCACCGCTCGTTCTTCACTGCCAGGATCCAGCGCCTTGGAGACCAGGAAGTGCGTGCATCGTATCCACAATCCTTATCAATATCACCAACTACAACAGCAGCAGCAGTATCATCATTATCAACATCAGCAACATCAATATCGTCAGCATCGTTATCATTATTCACGTAATCTTTCGTACAGTTACGACTATGAGGAAGACGAAGAGTACGATGACAGATTCCAACGGTACTCTCGGCTGCCTCACCTGCGAAGCGCACCTGGGACGTTAACGTTTGTGAATCTACTCGTCAAAAGATTTCTCTGTTTTCTCACTTGCTCGCCCTGCGGACTGCGCGGCGCGGCCTAAACGTGCTGAAAAGCAGAGAGCGGATTCCCCTTCGGGAAGCGCGCACGGCGAATTACATTGCACGCTGGTAAATCGTATTACAAAAGTATTCTCTATACATGTATTATTTCTCTCTTTTCATTTTTAACATAAATTTATCGCTTTAATTATACTACACTCTCTACCGATAAGTCTGTTTGGTATGTACACGTAAACTCTTAATTCCCGAAGGAACCCTAATGTTACGACAGAACAAAGTGTATTTTACTGCGTCTGATCGAATAGGTAATGACATAAGAGTGTTTTATACGGTGAATAATTTAGAACGACGTAATAAAGCATAAACTTTATTTGTGCTGATCTTTCTAGTATGCGAGAGAGTAGAAGATAGTCGTAAGGACAGTGCTGACGAATTACCAGTGACGCATAACCAGTCGATCGTATCGCGCAACGACTATTTCCAGTATATGGAGACTCGTGCAATATTCGGCGAATTGGCCTGTATAACAGGCAGACCTGCGAGAGATTGGGGAACAGAGAGAGGAGGAAAAAGGGAGACTTTCCTTGCCGTCAATCGAGACAAGGAAACGCTCTGGTAATCGAATCACGTGTGTCGTCGAAGAAAATCACGAGGAAATGAAAGAACAAGAAGCCTGCGGCGCTGTCCACGCTCGTGATTTTTCTCCGGCGACGTAGTTTGTTAATTTTTTTCAGTGAGAGGTATTCCGTTGCGGTCTCGATCCGCGTTAGCGACGAGTAGCGACGACGATTTTAGTGAGAACGAAAGAGAAAAACGTAACTAGGCAAACGAACGTGTCAGGCCGAGGCGCACCACCGATAAGACGAAGACGACACATCGTGACGTACGACGCGATATCATGATAAAAGTTAGTACTAAGCGAGAGTAATTACTAATGTTAATTAATTGTATAGCTATAGCAGGTGGGGGATTCTTTCCGCCGTGGCTCACGCGGTCAAGTGCGAAAGCGATGACGACGACGACGACGACGATGTGAGTCGAAGGTGACGCGGTAGAGGCATTGTGTGGACGAATCGCATTTTTACAAAAAAAAAGAAAATAGATTAATTATATACCCGTAGGGATTTCGTGACACACGGTGTGACGAGACTACGTGTAGCTGAGTTTCTGTTTCTCCACGGTATCTTCGAGTGAACTTTTTCTTTACGTTTGATACGCGTTCTTGTATTTTAGAACATATATACACGGAAGGGGAATGCCTTTTTCTCTTGTGGATCAAAAGTATGTCCAAGTTGCGCGTGAGAAGGGAGACAAGGACTAAAAGTCCTCTGTGCGCATGCACTGAAATTGTAGAGTATAGAAACCGTCGAAACTGTTGGCCGGCAACGATTTAGATGCGTGTGTGCAGAAGTCGGTTAGTCCAAGTTTTTCTCTCTCTCCTTTCTCTCCTCCACCTTCGTCTCTCACAATCTTTTATTTTTTCACGCAACTTGAACACACTCTTTCAGTGCCCGTATTTCTCTTCTATGTATATATATACATATACATATATATATATATATATATATATATATATATATATATATATATATATATATATATATATATATATATATATATATATATATA
>NW_022639584.1:20049-24336 GCF_010583005.1 Odontomachus brunneus | reverse complement strand
ATATATATATATATATATATATATATATATATATATATATATATATATATATATATATATATATATATGTTCTAAACTTTGTATTAACATAAAAATGAGAAAAAAAAATATCGAAACAAATCACGCGCGAGACGACGCTCGCGCGTAGTTTCGTCGTGATGTCGTGACGAACAACGTGGGCGAGATGATAGTCTTCGGCTTTTGTAAGAAATTTGTAACTTAGCAAGACGAGATGCGCACTATAAGAAAGGAGCGTCCTGGCCCTTCCGTCTACCTGCTCGTTCCTTCGTGACGGCGAATCGCGCGCGCTGTTCCCGCTTCGAAGCGTATATTGCGGTCTGATCTCATAATCTTAAAGATACTCCACGGTTGAAAGGGAATCCTTGATAATCGTCGTAGTTGCGTGGTAATTTTGTTAATGTCGGATTATCCTTGAGCGGGCTTACGACGTTAATAGCGCCGAGGGGCGGAAACGGGCTTCGAGAATGAGAGACGCAAAGGGAAAGGGAGACGTAGAGAGAAAGGGAGAGAGAGAGAGAGAGAGAGAGAGTAAATTACAAGTTATATTTAACTCTTCGTTCACGTTGTTCGATATCAAAGTTATTGAACGTAAACGCAATTAGCATCATTATACGTATATGTTGCAGCCAGGAGTGTTTCATCGATATGAGCTGCTTTAGAGAGAGAAGGAGAAAGAGAGAGAGAGATCTAGCAGAAATACATTTAATTAACGTTACCAACGTGACACATGGCGGGAACTAAGCGCGACGGGAGAATTAAAACTTAACAGAGTAAGAATCGCGAGCTAACTGGGATTATTCGTGCAACTACTAACATTCGGGCGACAATGAGACAATTGGCGCCGTAGTGAGGATATAGCGGATTTGCGGTAAGCGATATATATTCCGGCAATCTTTTCTGTTTCTATTTCCCGTTTTATTCTACGGGTTCAACGGCAGTCAGATCGACATATCTATGTGCCCGCGTTGAGGCGATCGACCTTTATTATAAATAAATAACGCGTTATTTTCGCGATACGTTAATTTGTCAAAGACGTAAACGCCGAACAATTTCGTCGATCGATCAGGAGACGAAATTGCGCGCGAGCGACTCGCACGAGATTGTATACGCTCATTTATTTATTTGTAAATAAATAAATAAATACATGACGTGCCGCGCGAAACACGCACACACGTGAGATGCATTTTTTACCTGGTCGATTGCGATCTCACGACGCACGGCCATCGTGGGAAAGACGTCGCGCAACATTATTCCACAACCGTTTGGGATCTTGATCCGCGGCTGTGCCTGGACAGGCAGACTTGTCAGGGTTGTCAGTTGGTAGCGTATCGGTAGATCACGCTCGCTCGCACGGCGAAACATTTTTTATACCGTTATTAACGAGGAGGCACACAGGAAGGGGCGGAGCTCCGCGTAGTGCAACGAAAGACTGCTTTTTAAATGAGGAGGAGAAGCTTTTTATCGCGCGAGGTCGGAGAACGAGTGAGAACAAATCGAACGAGAGAGGGGGAGAGAGAGTGCATAGAGAGAACGAGAGAGAGTGCAAAAGAATGCGAGAGAGAGAGAAAGAGAGAGAGAGAGAGAGAGAGCGAGAGAAAGAGTTAGTGAGAGAACGTTTAGTGAATAACAAGTGTTTTCTGGCAAAAAAATACCGCATCTACGGGCGTCTATTTACGATTGACAGGAATTTGGATAAATACTCTATAACAGTAACACATTATTAATTATCTCGTAACCTCTAGACCTGCGAACTAATTTTATACGAGGCAATAGCCACACCCTTTCCTTTCATTCATCACTTCTTCTCCCTCTTCTCGATCACGAGACAATTTCCGTATCGGCATTCGCTTCCCTCCGTATCCTTTCTCTCCGTACGTTGTTTCCCAAAGATGGTAGTGATGAATGTGTGTTTTTTTATATATATATATAGTACATGAGATAAGTATTTTTTAAGTGATAATAATGACGATTTATTATTACTGCAGATCAATTGATTGTATTATTACGATTCTTATTCCCGTTCTCACATACGCGAGCGCGCGTTTCACAAGTCGTCAGGCGCGATGTATACTACGACTACGGCGATTATTATTTTTATTATTATTACTATTCATACGCTCTACTGCTAAGGTCAAATATACGGACATTCGTAATTTCAACGGCGGTGCGTTTCACTTCAGTCTTGCCCTCATCTGAAAACTACGACGACAACATTGCGGCCGGGCGCACGATGTGAAATAGAGATGTAAAAATTATTAGAATAATTTTGATTTCTTAATTTTCTCTAATTGTGTCGTTTTAAAAGAGATTTATATATTCGGGATATTTTGGAAATTTTGTATATCTGAGATATTAGATTCTATTCTGACATATTTTGCATGTAAAAGTAAATTTATATAGGAATAACGTGTTACACACTGAGAAAAAACACTTGAAATTTTATTTTTGGGTATAAAATTAATTTTTGTGAAATAATCCGTCATTATTTATACAATTTAGTCGTACAACATGCAATACTAAGCCTAGAAAGAATATTAATAACAAATTGTAATATTTCCTGAAATTAGGCATTTGTTGAAAAAAACAATTGGAGAAAATTAATAAAGAGATCAGAATTATTCTAATAATTTTTACACCGCTGTATCAGCGCGTTTCGGCGACGGCGATTTCCTCTTCCGTCGAAGAGCGGCGATCGGAAAGTTTCGCGAAGTTGGTCGGCCAAAACGATGAGTTACCGTTACTAATTCGCGCGCACGTAACACACCGGATTCCAATGCGATCTCCGCCTCGGCGTTCTTCCGCGTTCGATTGTGCGACTGTACAATGCTTATCCAGCACCTAAACGCCGCTAGTTACTCGTACGGCGCTCGCGTCCAGGATTCATGCGCTTCCTGGTCGATCGAATTTCCTTTCGCGCTTTCCTAAACGGCTGCAGCTTAATCGTTTGCCGATTTCCGTCCGCTCAGTTTGCGCCACGCGACTATTGGGAACTATCGATGCGAGACCGGTCTGTATCTTTCGCCTAGGAATCTGTATGCCGGACGAACCGATCTCTTCCCGTCGTGGCGAGTACTTCCGTTGTGTGAAACCCTGCAAACATCTCGAGGGTGTGCCAAAGACGACAAACTCCAAAAATGTCGATAACGTACATACAGAAAGGTGCATACTGCATTCAAGCAAATGTTACATGTTTTTCCAATATTTACTAAGTTTATATGTCCGCAAATAATCATAACTTTTCGTCACGAGCATGAAATTTATTCAAAATATATTCTGGATCTTAATAAATTTAGCATCTTAATCAAAAACAGTAAGGGAACAATACAAGTCGCAAAATCGTAGGCCGCAAGATCATAAGAATATTGATCAATCACAGTCGATTATTCATCGATCTCAAAGAGAATACTCGAGTGGTTAATTTTCATATGACTTTACGATTTCTATTATAAACGATCTCTAAAGGTTCATCTACAATGAAGTCGGCAGTAGACAGTCAGATGCAATAAGTAAATTGACCAATCACAGTCGATTATTACAAGAATTACACTAATTCTATTGTAGATGATCCTTAAAGCTTCTGGCTCCATAGCTATCTTGATTTATGAAGTCTCAGAAGCGAGAAAATACACGTAAAATGCTTTTGTAAAATATGTTGAAATAGAATATGTTTTTTGGTAACTTTCGCAAAATCTTGAGAAAAAATTACTATGCTTCCAGAAATTGTTTTCCCAAAGTTTAGATTAGCGCAGTGTTGGCAAGAGGTTTGCTTTCTCGCGCATGCGCACGACAGACTTTGTGTGCGTGCGGAAGAAAGCGGCCTTGCTAGGAACACTCGTCGAAACGTGTGCATCTCGTTGAGTATTATTCTTTGGACTGCATATTAGGTAAACGTTTTTCTGTTCCTTCAGTAACTTCCCAAAATTTTGGAAATGATTTTTTAGAATTTCCGAAAAACAAATTTCGAGTTTTCATTAAGAGCCGACATGTCGCGTGACATATAACGGAATAATGAAAGGGAAGTTTGGTTCAAACCAAGTGACCGTTTCCTCTTCCGTGTTTACAAAACGCGAGATTAACAGACGCGTTGTTTGAGTTGCACGAGTGTCACTTAGGCGTTTTCTTAGGCTCGTGCTTTGTAAACAAAAACATCACTACGGCTTGAGCTTTCCTTTCATCGACACCCAACCGAATAATCAGTCACAATAGGTCTTGTAGGCCGCTAGGATAGGCCGTAGTGATGCTAGCGGGTTGAGAGAGGGGGGGGGG
>NW_022639584.1:19733-19915 GCF_010583005.1 Odontomachus brunneus | reverse complement strand
AAAATGTTAACTGCAGGAGCAAATTTTCTTGCTTCTATAGTAAAAGTTATTTAGTTGTGATAGCTAAAAGATTTGCTAATATATATATTAGCTAAAAGATTTGCTAATATATATATTACTGAAATATATATATTATTGAAATATATTACAGAATACTTTTTCGATCATGATTATTCGGTTAA
>NW_022639584.1:16137-19723 GCF_010583005.1 Odontomachus brunneus | reverse complement strand
ATTTGCTAATATATGTACAACTAAAAATATTAACTGCAGGAGCAAATTTTCTTGCTTTTATAGTAAAAGTTATTTAGCTATCACAACTAAATAACTTTTACTATAAAAGCAAGAAAATTTGCTCCTGCAGTTAATATTTTTAGTTGTCCATACATTAGCAAATTTTCTTTTTTCTGTGTATGGACTTTTTTCTTATTATTATTATTAACCGAATAATCACGATCGAAGAAGTATTCTGCCCGCAAGTTGCATTCAAGATTTTACGTTCCTCTTTTGTACAAACTATAGAACTCTTATGTCAGGTAAACATTTACTAATCTAACTATCAGCTCTATCAGCTAATTGACAGCTTGAAATGTGAATTATTTAATTTCTTTTCGTTTTGTCGTATATTTAATAATGCTGTAATTCATTTTATTTTCATTATGTAAAAGCATTTATAATTCTGGCCAATCAATACCACTTTGCAGGATTTTGCAGAACTTTGCAGGATTTTTCTCTCGATGTTTCGCCGTTTAAATTTTTATAAATATTGACACATATCTTGAAATTTAAAAATTCTCCGACCTCAATTGACGATTTTCTCCGCAACCGTTAAAATATTCATCAATATAAAATTTATATATCCGTCTCGAAAGTTTTCGCGAATTTTTTTTCACAATCGAAAATAGGAGCTGAATTTTAAGCTCTCTTTTTCCAAGATGCAGAAACAGATTCCACGTTTTGCGCCGAGCGGTTGAGTCGGAATATATCCTTTTAGCTTCCTGGTTCACACAAATCCATACGCGCGATTTCCCGTTTTACCGAGACGAATGCCAAAAAAGAAAGGGCCAAGACAAAAGTACGCGCGCGCTTTCTCTCTCTTTCTCTTCCTCTTTCTCTCTCTCTCTCTCTCTTTCTCTCTCTCTTTTACTCTCTCCTTTTCTCTCCTGCGGTTGCTTGCGTGCTCGTAGCTTTTGTAGGGTAGCTGTGACTTCCCGACCAACAGGACGAACTATTAACCCCCTCGTAATATCTAAAAGCCGATATATCGGTTTTTGTTGGCAAGTAAAGTGCGACCGACGATCGATATATCGGCGTTCTCTCTCGCAGCGCCCACAAAATGATTAAACTTTAATACTTTAAACTCTGCCTCTTCTTCCTCCCTCCGCCCTTGTTCCGCCATTGTCTCCGTGTTTGGCAATCGGGAGTAAGAACGGCTCATGAGCGTCGCCTCATGACGATTTAAGGGACGAGGACGCGGCTTACTTATTACCGCGATCGCTTGCCGTCGTAATTATTAAGATCGTCGATGACCGAGAGATTTCGGGCCGATATCTTTGGCGCGCGTCGTAAAGTTTAATACCGGCCGTTGAGTCGGGCCACCACAGCCAGCGGCTGTATTAATGACGGCTAGTAATTAACGGTGCCGTGCTTAAAGGCCACGGCTCCCTGGGGCGCGGGAATCGGAAAGTTTCGTTTCCGCGGGTAATGACGCGAGAGGACACGTATATACACCGGAGAATATGTTTATTCGACGGGAGTTGCGCGCACTAAACGCATTAAAAGTATTCGCCGCGGTGGATCGGCGAGCGCGCAAAGTTTCGCCCCGCCTGGATTTAACCTGATCCGCGCGACTCTGTACCGATAACGCATCGGATATATACCGATAGTTGGCGCGGATAGTCGGTTATTTGATTTAACGTGACTACATCGCATCGTCAAAAATAGCAGATTCAAGCACCACTTACACAGCACCCATACACGCATATACAGGGTGTCTCGCGCCAACCGCCAAACTGAAAAAAAAGTATTTCGTATTTGCAATTACGTATTTACAAATAGACAATGAGACAAAAATTTACTAAATTTCAAAAAACGTTTGTTTGGATGCAACTGTGAACGTATTTGTTTAATTATTCTCTAAAATCAAAGAAAGAAATTTATATTTAAAACTTTTTTATCTAAGTTTAGAAAATAATTGCTTAATTTAAATAATGTAAATATGTTCACAGTTGTATCCAAACAAATGTTTTTTGAAATTTAGTAAATTTTTTCTCAGTAAATTTTTTCTCAGTTAAATAATTACAAATTATTATAAATTGTGTCAAAAAAGCTACATTTTTTTTAATTTTTACTATAATGTTAATGATACTAACCTTATATGCATTTTAGTATATATTATTATTTTACTACAAAAAATATGATTAGGTCCAAAAATAACTATAATTTTAGTTAACCATTTTTTCTCTCAATACGGACTAACTTTGATATTCTGATTAGTAGACTCTTTCCTTCCGCTAATCAGAATAGTTTAAAAAACTAGTTCAAGAGATGAAAGTTCGTATTTTTCCGGTGGGCGGTACCACTTGTGTTCTGCCAGTTATATACAGGGGATGCGCGCTCAGCGTCAAAATTAATTAATTGGTAACTCGTGAACTACCACTTGTATTAAAAAGCGGCGAAGAATTGTTCGTCTTGCTTTAACCATCTCGCTATCTGCCAATTCGGCACACCCTGTATATGTAGAGTCGAGCTGTATAATTCGCGATGGAATTCGCAGCAGAATGCTATTTGTAATTTTACGCAATGCACTGCGCCGCGCCGCGATACATATGAACAACATTCGAAGATTTATAGATACACGCGGGTGTACGCGTGTGTGCATCTGTAAATTCGGATTCTTCAAATTTCCAGCAAATAGAATTCTGCCCCAAATTCCGTCGCGGATTATGGATCGTCTAAAGCGGGCTTCGCGTAACGCGATTTTGGTTCCAGGTTTAATCGCGCCGATCGAAGCTCGGAGCTCGTCGAAATTTCGCCCCGACGGGGTCGACCTCTGCCGCTCCCCAGGCCGCTTGCTCGACGAGTCGCGTTTCCTCCGTGGCAAGAACGGGAAAACTTATGTTTTCCGAGTTAATTGTATGCAAGCCTGTGCGCGAGCGAATCGAGAGCACCGGTTCCTGCTTCTTCCACTTCTTCCCGCTTTCTTCGTTTCATTCCTGCTCCGTCCTAACCAGCCAGCTAGCCAAACCAGCCGAGGCAGCTTTTCCCAGTCGGAAGCGATTCGGTTCCCATTACCGTGGAGCGTTTGAACGTAAGTTGATTGCTCGTGCTACGGACTTTTGTATTCTCTAAACTCGGAGGCATTATCGTTAACGAGCAAACGATAGTCGCTACGTCGAAGCGCGTGGCCGATACGGACAAACGGGCGGGGGGCACTTCCGCAAATTCTTGCACAACTAAACAGCTCCTAATGAGCTTGGCGAGTAATACTCGGCGAATCGATCGGAAACTAAGCGAAAGCGCGAATAATCCGATTCACCGTTGCCCTATTTATTATTGAGTTCCGGCTCGCGGTAATCGTGTATCGAGTCGCTCGGGCCCCACCACCCTCCGAGTATCTTTCTCTTTATCGCGGTCCGGCGATGGTGCAACGCCGACCGCGTTGCTCTGGCGCAATTACGCCTCGCAGTAATGATATAACGATAATATAACAATCGCGTCGCAAAGCGCGAGTTCGCGTTAAGCTCGCTTACATAAAATAAGTTTCCCTTACGTTCTCTCTCTCTCTCTCTCTCTCTCTCTCTCTCTCTCTCTCTCTCTC
>NW_022639584.1:295-15960 GCF_010583005.1 Odontomachus brunneus | reverse complement strand
GCTCTCTCTCTCTCTCTCTCTCTCTCTCTCTCTCTCTCTCTCTCTCTCTCTCTCTCTCTCCCTGTCTCTTTTCTTTCTCTCTTTTCTCCTCTTTTTTTTTCTCACTCGTTCTCTGTGGAAAGAAATGTTCTCTCTTATTTTATCGTTTGTACTTTTTCGTTTCTATGGATTTTCTCTCGAGATTAACGGTTAAGGAGGTTGCGAGGTTCAGTTTCGCATTTTTCAGTGGCGCATCAAGCAGGAGCCATTCATAAGCTTATTAATCAAATAACAGGATGACATCGAATAACGTGTTATTGATATTAGAGACGTGATCAATGCGCAATTAAATATAATGTGACGTTATCATGTTTGCCGAGTATTTATCGAATAAAATTCTATTTGTATACATTTATTTCATTACCTAAGTAATAAATGGTAATTTGAAACAAAATTGAGATGGATATATACAGTGTGTCTGGTGATAAACATGTCAAACTTTCGTATACGTGTAGATTAGCTCAAATTGGTCAGAAATGGTCAATTGGTCAGTTCTGTACCATTTTGCAAATAATCAGATTTTTGAGTTATTAATTAAAGAAGACTGGTGAATAATGATGCACGATTGTTTGTCAATCTTCTTTAATTAATAACTCAAAGTTTTACGTCGTTGTTTGCAAAATGGTAGAAGAATTTTTTATTCAGTTTGACCTAATTAACACACGCATGAGAGTTTTGTGTGTATCGTCAGATAATTTGTATACACAGTATTACAATTACGAAAATATATTATTTTTTATATTTCTCATCAATGTATGTGTTAGCTTATTTATGTGTTAGCTGATTCAGTGGAAATGCACAGATAATAGAGAGATATATATATAATATGTGTAATATATATATATATATATATATATATATATATATATATATATATATATATATATATATATATAATATGTGTTTAAATATGCATACATATAAATATATGTATGCATATTTAATGTGTATATCTCTCAAGTATTGCTATGAATTATAAACTTTCCATCACTGTATTTTACGAATAATCAGTAAATTTGAAATTTGTGTATAATGTCAGTATATTAGTTTTCAATATCATAGAGGTTTCTTATTAAAACTCTAATTTTAGTTTACAAGAAATTAAAACTAAAAATTAAAAGTAGCGCGCCAACTCTAGGGAGCTCGTATAAAAAGTGCCAACTTTAGTCGCAAGTATCTCAACTCACGCGAATAGTTAATTTTTTTCTAATTGCACGAGCAATTAAATGATATTTAAGTTTGCACGTACTCAATGAATTCTTAACAAATTCATTTTCCCCACAATCTCCTTAACGTTTCGCTTGCATGCTGTGTAAATCGAATGGACGATACATAATTAGTTCATATAATATAAATGACATAACAAAATAAATAATGGAGGCTTCGCGTAAGGGCAGAAGTGTTTTAGTTATTGGCCGTAGCGAGCACCGCTGCATCTAGAAATTATTAAAAGAGCCAGGTAGAAGCTTAACGTTACGGTGGCTCGGTCGGACGAGTGTTTCTCGGGGAAATAAGACCTTACGTCCGTCTTACTTGCTCCTTTCTTACGCAGCATCCGGCTCCCGCGCCGCGGAATCCGCTTAGGGATACCTTCCGTGCCGTTTGGCGATGTTCCGCGTCGTTTCGCGGCGGGATAAGGTAGACCGGGGCTAGATGTCCCATAATTCAAAATTTCGAAGTTACAGGTTCTCAGACAACCAATTGTTGCGACATGATAAAGGCAGTCTTCTTCTATACGTTAACGTCCGTCATGATCTTATTAATCGTATATTTTGTTTTGCAATAACCAAAATATAAATATAATGCAATGTCATTTTGCTAGAATTCAGTATAAAGTGCAGGGTAAAAAAGAAGGCTACATATGAAATATATATCCCGACTAGTAGTTCTGGGGTCTCCGCAAGAGGTCTCTACACGAGGTTTTCGTTCGCTTATATACTCGAGTTCAATCATCTTACAAATGAAAATGGCTTTTATTATCCGAGATAGTATATCATCTACTTTATCCCAAGAAACTTTATCCCAGCTAGTAACGCGTTGCTTAACTCTATTCACTCGCAATGGAAAATATTAACACAAAATTTAGTGAGACTCAAAAATTTAGTTAGTTATTACTGAATCGGTTTTTCCTATTTTTTTACTGTAACATTATCCCGATTTTAATGAGACTCAGGGATAAATATTTATGTTCTAAAAGGACTATGTCGCGACTTTGTATTCATTGTTCCTCTCAAGATAAGTACTAAAAAAAACATATGGGTAACATACCTCTGAGACCATCTAGACCCCTATTTCGTGACGAGCGCGGTTCGAGAACGAAGTGTTCTCAGCGTTTCTAGACGAAAGGACTTTTCGCCGTGTTTCCATCGAGATTTGCATGTGTCCTTGTCGTTTATGACTCAGAAGATATATACATAGGGGAATACGGGCACTGAAAGTGAGTCCAAATTGAGTGCGAGAGAGAAAGGAGAGAAACATGGACTAATCATCTTCTGCACGCATGCGTCGAAATCGTTACCAGTTTCGATGGTTTCTACACTCTACTCAATCTTCTCATGTACACAGAGGACTTTTAGTCCTTATCTCATTTCTCTCTCGCACGCAACTTGGACACACTTTTGATCCACAAGAGACAAAAGTATTCCTCTTCCGTATACGCTCTCTTAAAGTCAGAATCAGTGAAGCACCATTGAAAGCAGTAAATGTACACTGATTTGCAGCTATAAGTACAGCACTGAAACTGCTCAGTGCTATACTTATAACTGATAACAGTGACTACTCACGGATTCACTTTAAGAGAGCATGTGTTCTAAGATTCGCGATATCTTCGAAGCCACGTCCAGAAGTTCGACATGAACGTATGTAAATTTTTTTATGGCGAATGCGCGCGTTATGGCGTCGACGTGAGGAGCAAGCTGGCCATCGAACGCGTCGATAACAGCCTCGTCGTGGTCGCCGCGACTGCCGGGCATCTCGTACGTGCGATAAACGACTAGATTCCGCTTTACGAGCCGTTAGCTCCTGCTCGCCGATACCTCGGCGAAACCTCGCCGAGAGCAACTTGCGAGACTTATTCTTCCGGCGCCGCTATTTCGGGAATTAATCATTTTATCGGAGCCCCCCGTGCCTCGGGAGTTTGGAGAAATTGCGCTCTTTAAATCTTTATGTGCTTCGAGAACGTATCGATCAGTCAGCTAGTGAAGTTCCCGAGCTTCCGACGGTAAGTGGCTTTAAATTGTCATCCATCGATATCGCTTTGCGATTATCGAGAATGTACGATTAGCGTTTAATTAGCGCTCAAGTGGGGAATGTATTTAACGTTGATTTGATGTCAATTTAATGCGGACTGGTGGACAATTTAATGCGACGAGAACAATTTTCTCTCATTTGCGTTGTCTATTTTAATTACTTTTAAGGACTGTTAATTTTAAGGCTCGCGGCTAATCGTCGCTCGGCTAATCGCCATGCTGGATCGTGACATCGGAGACGAGAAATGAGATGTTCTTACGTGTCATTTCCGAATAAAAAGATAGTCGGGTGAAGAAAGAACATGTCAGATCGTTTGAGCGTATTTGTAAAGTACTTATAACTCCAATAACCATACTTTTCCATTCATCTCCGCTTGTGATGCTTACGAGAGCTTGTGGTAGATTTGCGAATATAATTTCAGTGAACTTGACCATTGTTCCCCTTAGTGTGTGATTTGTAAAAAATAATTTCGCAAGGCTAATGGAAAATGTTGGCAGCAGTTTGACGACATGCGAATAGTCGTAGATTTTAGCCTGCTGCTTCCAGGCTCCAAGCAGTGTCGTTTATCGGGCTTTAATACGAAAAATCTAAAACGGCATGGAACTGTCGGCGACACAAATGAAACGTGTCAACGTTGCGTATACTCGTGCCGTCGCGGATACTCATTGCTCGCGAAGGAAGTCCTCCGTTTTCCGAGTTCAGAGAGAGGAAAGTCTCGCCGTCTCTGACATCTGCTCGATATGGAGAAAAGTAAATAATAAGGCACGTCGATCGACGAACGCGTGCGGGAGAAGAAAGCCCATGAAAAAATGATGGGACCATCGACGATTTCGAGGAGGGAGAGGGCGAGCCGAAAAGGGTGAAAGAGAGCGCGGGATAGGGTCGGTCGATCGAGATTATTTTCACGATCAAAGCCACATTCTCCCGCGCGCTCTCTCTCTCGAGACGAGAGGTGGATGTTCTCGTTCGCTCTCCTCCGGACGATTAATCTTGGCGGAAAACATTTACGAGCTCGTCGGTTTTCGCGGAGCGGCGGCAGTGGCGGTGGCGGCGATGGCGGCCTGCGAGAAGAGCGCGCGGAAGGGTCTTAGATCACGACCGACCCTCGGCCCCCCCTCCCACGCTCTAGAAGAATGCGTTGTCGAGATCGGTGAAGTGGGTGGTGCGCGATCGAATCACGATGGAGCGAACGGGGAATAGAATCGTTGTAACGCGCGTTATCGAGCAGCAGTAGCGGCAGCTGTTAATCCGGTATTCGCCGAACGCGCGTTCCGCGCAGAAGAGCTCCCGGCAGAAGATAGGGGTGTGCAGTGGTGGCGGAGGCGTGCGCGAGAGCCTCGACGTGATCCTCGGTTATCGCTCGTTCGTTACAGAACGAAGGAATTTGCACAGGCGATTGATGACTCGCGAAGTCGCGGGAGACCGAGGGGCGAGAGCTCGAGGGGTGTACCGAGTGGCGGCGGGCCGTGAGGTGGAGGTGGATGAGGCAGCAGCAGCAGCAGCAGCAGCAGCAGCAGCAGCAGCAGCAGCGGCGGCGGAGGTGGTGGTAGTGGCGGCGGCGGCGGCGGCGGCGACGGCGGCGGCGGTGGTCCTGGTGGTGGCGATGGAGAGAGGGCTGGCTGGAACCGGAGAGAGAGACGCGGCATGCCACTCGTTCGCAGGATACTGGCGGCGTGTGTGCCGGCGGTGGCGAACGCGCCCGGACATCGATACAGCTCCGCCGCCGCCACTTTGCCCCTGATCCTCTCTGACCCTCCCTCGCCTGTCCTCCCTGGTGCCCTCGACCCTCGTCGTGCGAGCCTCGTGCACGGTACTACACGCATGGCACCCGCGCACACGCGCAGGCATACACACACACATACACAGTACACGGACGCGCTCGCTTTCGTGTACTCACCCGCGTCTCTGCCATTAGCCCCCTGGAACAGCAGCGCGTGGTGGCCTTTTCCACCCCTCGCTCGCTTGCTGCATTATTCGCCCGACACTTATTGCCGCGCGCCTCGCGCTCTCGAGTCTCGAGTCGAGTAAGTCGAGTCGACTTGACTCGACTCGACTCGAGACTCGAGACTCGAGTCGCGCCGGTCGAGCGTGGTCCAACGAGTTACGGCGGAATAATCCGCGCGAGCAGTCGTCGCTCTTAATTGTGGCGCGCTGTCATTTTTCCACCAACGCGCCTTCGGGCCCGCGGGAGATTCATTCCCGAGGCGCACGGCTGTGTGTGTGTGTGTATGTGTGTGTGTATGTGTGTGTGTATGTGTGTGTATGTGTGTGTATGTGTGAGCGTATGGGTATACGGCGCGCGCACACAAGGAGTGAGAAAATGTGCCGTCCCTCTCGACGGTCTTTCATTATCCCGGCGAAATTATCGGCACGTACCAAATGTGATATCTGTGTTGCGATTAAGAGGGGGAAGGAAAAAGGATTAGCGCGAGGTAGGAAGTGGAGAAGGGCGCGTTACCGCACGCTCTTTTCGCGCTTCCTGCAGCCCCATAGGCTCGCTACCCTTGCCGCGTAAAAGTGAGGGAGTGTATACCTCTCGTGTTACAAATTAGCTGGCGTTGCGTCAGATTGATCTACGGCGGTTAGCCGCGATCTTTTTATCGCCGTCGCCGGGGCGAGTTCTTGCGAGGTTCTGCGCCCTCGCGACACATGTTTCCTCGTGCACTCGACCTTCTTTCTTTCTCTCTCTCTCTATCTCTCTTCCTTCTTTTCTTTCTTCGCCACTCTATCCCCCGTTTATATATTACCCTCTTTCTCTCGCACTCACCCGCAGTTAGCCGTAATCATCATCCGAGCGTGGGGAGCCGCGCAACTTGAAATTATCGAGCGCGAGTCGTCGCCTCTGGCGATCAACGTCCTGGGTATACATCGGTAATTTGAGATTATTTTATCCGGCGGTTATCAGGCAATAATACACTTGCGGGTACGCACACACTTATGCGTGTATTTTACACACACACGCATTGAGACACATGCAACGCGCCGGTCTTTTTGCCCGCTCGGCGCTTGTGTGAAAATTAGCGTCCAACAAGCTCATTTCGGATCTCATCCTGCGTAATCCTCCGGGCTAAATTGCACACGCATCGGCGCATCTCGCGGCCGCAGAGAACGCACGCTCGTTTGCGTACCATTAGCTACGGAGTTACGGTACGATATCGTGGCTTTGTTTTGCCGACAGTCAACCCCGGCCGGCGTCCGCGACTCTCGCTCGGAGAGAGTCTTTAAATGCAAATTGATTAAGTAGCGCAAACGTAATTAAAACGGGCCAATATTGACGGGCGGTTTTTCCCCTTTCCTCTTTCTTTTATTCCTTTTTTTTTTTCCTCTCTCGCTACTGTGTGCGCTCGCGCTCGCATGTATATGTGTGTGTGTGCGTGCGTGCGTGTATGTATGTACGGGAACGACGAGCTCTCTCGCCAGGCACATCCGCGTTTAACGTTTTGCGACAATGACAGATAGCGTGGGTGGAGTGATTCACGTTTCAACGAGCTAATTAAATATACCGGGAGCGGGAGACGGGATCTCCGGTTAAATTAATATACCCGCCTACGATGTATTTATAATGTATAGTGTGTTCGATACCAATGCGATGTACAGGGTGTGTCATCTAATGTTGGACTCTGGAATATCTCGTTTTTATATTAGGGGAAAATGTATAGGGAATAAATTGTGCGATTGGAAGGGATAAATAGGACAGATACTATATTTTTGCAGGATTTCAAAGGGCCGTATATAAAACGTGTAACCCGTTTAGCAGTTCTGGGACTACCGCGAGAGGTCTCCACAGTCTTTTATAGTAAATAATTGTAAGAAAATGTTCATTTACATTCTTAGAAAAGAGCTTAAAATTGCTCGAACCATGAGTGAATAGAAAAGTATACAGCGAGGAATGCGAAATTGGAGGAAAAAGGAGTTTGACAATATTAAGTCTTGCGCCAGAAATGATGAGATTAGAAATGGAAGTGAGCAAAAGTGGTCAGCCCTTCCAACCATCATTCATATTCCTCACACATTTTCCTCACACAAAAACAGAAATACTTTAGAATTGAACATTAGGTGACTCACCCTGTATTATACATCTCGCCTTTTCTTTCTCCTTTCTTTCACAGGCAAAATACTACGCGGAATCGGACGCGATTGGAATTTCCTCGTTCGTTTCAAGCAGCCGCGCTCGATCTTTCGTCCGTTTCAACGTTTATCTTCGCGTACCATTAGCGTGGGCGGAAGAGGTGGAAAAAGCTTACTTCCACTTTGCGCTCTCCTAATAGGCTACACTCGAACTATTTGAATTTCTCGAACTAGTTTAACTTTATTAACGAGAGGGCGGGAGAGAGAAAGAGCGAGATCTAAGGGGCATAATTGAACGGCGAGGTTGGCCGTGAAACACGATTCGCCCGTTTCCCCCGCGACGTTTCAAGTCGCTCCGTCTGAGATCGAGCGGCAGAGAAAGCGGAACAGGAAAGCGGAAACACAGGCCGCGTTTATACGGCTGCGAGTATATACATACATATACATCTATACGTATACATATATATAAGTATATATATACCTACGCGACTTCGTACACTTCCGTCCGTTCGTATCCCGCGTATCGATTCATGTTTTACAAATTTCCTTGGAGATACGAAAGCTCAAAGAGAGGTAGAGTAGCCCGGTCAGCCGGCCAGCCGGCAAACACGCTCGTAAAAACGTTCTCGCGTGCTCCCGACGACGACGGCGACGGCGACGACGATGACGACGGCGGCGACGAGGACGGGCGCGAATGGACCGTAACTCACCGCCCTTATTTCCGCGCCAAGCTCCGCAGATCTGTTTGAACATTCGTTAACGAGTACACCGTGTCGTTCGAGCGAATGATCGCTCCTCGAGCGGCGCGGAGCCGCGATTAACGTCAATTTGCATACTGCCGACGTATTAACCTCTCCAACCCTCCATACACGCTTCGACTCACGACACAGAGCAAGAATCTAAGCAGAACCTGGCCAAGAATCAAATTTCGTACGTGTGTTCTGAATGATTAATACATACCTTTATCTAATGTATTGATCTGTACCTGATAATTGGTTGCTAAGCAACCAATACTGACACTTATCTGCAGTATACCTTACGATGCTTCAACTGAGAATAGACATTGACGTATTTTGCGATTCTTTCCTTCCTTTTTTCTCCAGGAAAACTGATATTTTAAAAATTGTTATTTTAACAATATTGAGTTACATTATTTAGAAGTAGTTGCCATTAAGGGGATGCCGTACTTGAAAAATTTATTGGCGAAATACGTATTTTATTTTTTTCTGCAAAATTGTGTTAGTATAGAATCATAAATGCTTCTATACATTCATCTGCGTTATCGATATTTTTCAAGTTCATCCACCTCGGTATTTCCTTAAGTGGTACGTCTTTATTATAATTTTTCGATAGGATTTTCTTATACTTTCGATCTTATTCGCCAGATATCTTTCAAAGTTTCTTCTATGTAATTTACCGTGCAATGTAAAAAATTTGCAAAATTTGCGGATGTTAGAAACAATTCGGCAATGTGTAGCATAATCAACCCTTTTTTAAAATACGGAGAATGTTATGCAAGAATTTGTGATACGCAAAGATGCAGTAAACGTTACGAGAAAGCTTTCGGTTTTTTCTGATCCATGCACATATCAAGATCTCGCAAAATTCCGAGTAAAGTATAGAAATTTACCCTAAAGTCGTCATAGAATTTTTGTCAGAATTTAATACGTAATTAAAACACTAATTTATTTTTTGATCAGAACGTTATAAATTTTAATATAAAATATTTAGAGAATATCCAGGAAAATCCTTTTGAGAAATCCTTTCTTGTAATGCGCGGCGATTTTCTAATAACCGACTCACGAGCGGAGCTCGCGCGCGACCGACGGACTCCTGTCGCGCTTTTATTTATTCTTGTCCCTCCGAAAAATACGGACGCGCACACCGCACTCTTCCGGCTCGACATAATAGCGATTTTATTGTACAGTAAAAACGGCACGCGCGCACTGCTGGTGGATGTATCTCACGAGAGATTGGGAGACGACGCGCGGCATGGCACGGCATGGCGCGGCGTGGCGCGGCGCGCGAGGAGTAAAAAGAACGGCGAGGGAGAGACGCGACAGACGTAGGGATTTATTTTCCGTCCGTATTTTCGCGCGAGATTGAAAACTGAGCCGCCGATGCTCCGATAACCCGGTGCTCGACCTCGATTTGCTTCCGCGCCCCGCGAACGCGGGCATAATTATTTCGTATCGAGTCCTATTTCCACATCTCCCCTTCCCCTCCCCCCCTCCCTCCTCCTTCCTGCCTCTCTCTCTCTCTCTCTTTATTTTTCTGTCTTCCGCCCCCGCCGGCTCTTGTACGAGACAACGTAACTTTGTAGATTCCTGAAGCTTCAGCGAAACACCTTGGGAGCGCAACTTCGAAAAACTTAAACTTCAGAAAAATGCGAAAAATGGGAAAAAAGAAAATGGATTTGCTCGACCCGCGAAAGCGGGAAGCTGACTCGAAATTCGGCCTCCAGTGTTAACTCCGTGAATTCTGCAGAACTCCAAGGATCAATGGAGAATCGCAATGTGTAATGTTATGCAAGCTATCGTCCTTTGATCTTACAAATGGTTAGTTACTGCCGTCTTTTCTATATCGTATATCTTAGGGTGTGTCATTCATTATGCGGATGTTTCAATTTTAACGTATTTTCCACGAACTCACTGAGAATTAGGAAGTGTCCTGAGTCGAAATTTAGACCGGTATTCAGTTTGTCGTTAGTAGGCGAAAATTTTAATATATAGCGTTACGAACCTCTGAATATTCTCTCACTTGTACTTATTCTATGCAAGAAATATCGATTTGTACGGCTAACATTCTATGAGTATGAATTTGTAATTAATTATTTGTAATTAATGCGTTCTCAATGAAAGATTGTGAATAATTCAAAATTATAGGGTGATATTTATAATCTTATGTTTGATATTCACTCAAGACCTTCAGACGCTACACGGATCGTTTTATTCGTTAATAAATATAAGATCCGACTATGGGAATGTCGGATCAAATATAAATTTCGGAAGTGTTAATTTGCGTCTCTGGTAAGGCTTTGTGGACCGTAAGATCAATTTTCTTAATATTTGTTTTCTGTTTATCATTGTTATTGTACTGAGTCCAAATTTGAATCCCTATTGGCACGCAGCGTTATTGGACACACAACTTTGACTTTAAAATTCCTTGTGTTCTTCAACTCTTCAAATAGAACCCTCAAATTTCATCAAATATTCCAACGACAAAAAAGATGATTCTGAATAAAATAAGTTTGTTTCTTTACTTATCCATTTAGTCATTCAAACGTTGATTTTTATAAAATTATTTAATATTTGTTTATGTATCGAAATTACTTTATTCGTAATTATAACATATATTACATAATGAACAGATTGTTTATTAATATCAAAAACAAGAATTTAACTACTACGGTATTAAAGTACGGTATTTAATTACTACGAACTGATATATCGACGTTATATACAAATTTCAGAATTATTGATTATTTTGTTCGGAAAATACAATATATATAATATATAACATACAGGGTGTCCTATTTTAAAAGATCCACCCTCATAATTCTTCAGCCAAGTGTATTCAGCAAAAATGTTTCAAAAGTTGTCGGGTTCAAAGGGGGACATCTGAAGGTGACCTTGACTTTGACCTTGGAGGTCATTCTGAAGGTTATTTGGAAGTCAACTTTGCTTTTTAAATAGAAATATTTATTTTTTCTTACGGAATTTTATTCTACGTAAAGAAACAAAGAACTTTTGTTTGAAAAAATTTTTTATACGACCTCTATTTTCTAAGATATTTACGGAAATATCTACAAACTTATTGATTTCAATAATTTTTTACTTAAATTCTATCAACTTTACCGAAAAATATCAAGAGATAAAAATTGTTTATTTTATTTTCATAGAGATCTGAAAATTTTTTCAGAATTTTGTATTAACTTTTTAGTATTGCATTTTCTTGAAGTACTAAAAAGTTAATACAAAATTCTGAAAAATTTTCAGAGCTCTATGAGAATAAAATAAAAAATTTTCATCTCTTGATATTTTTCGGTAAAGTTGATAGAATTCGAGTAAAAATTATTGAAATCAATAATTTTGTAAATATTTCCGTAAATATTTTAGAAAATAGAGGTCGTATAAAAAAATTTTTCAAAAGTTGTTTGTTTCTTTACGTAGAATAAAATTACATAATAAAAAATAGATGTTTCTATTTAAAAAAACAAAGCAAAAAAACATATATATTCATCTTAACTCTTTGCCTAAAATTAACATTTATTATTTAGATAAATGTTTAGCAACGTGATTTTGTTTAGTAAATAGTTTATGAGTGGTCCTTTCGATGTACCACTGAAAATACGTTACTGAACCTTAAAATGAATGTAACGTTTGTGGTGACAAAAAAACGTGCGACGCGCGAGATTGCTAGAATAATTAACAAGAAATATAAACATCACCTCACCCAACGCTCGTTGTGCGTCGATAAGCTTGGGCGATCACTCAGTCAAAACATTCAAGTCAGTTAAATTATCTGTATGCTTTGCGAATTTTTCAGATGTTTCCATTCAGTCAGTCTCGGGCCGGCGAGCGATACGCATACTACAGCGTGTTATCTATTGTTCGTCACATAATCAAAACATCCCAGATCTCGAAAACGGTTATGTTATGTTTACTTGTGTGCCCCGCGGACTTTGCTGATGTTTTCATTCAGTTCCAAGTCGGCGAGCGACGCGTACACTTCGGACTACACGTGTTGTGTGTATGTGCGCGCGTTACATATATATTATTCCTCGGGTGATTGAACTATTTTTTAATCTTTTGAGATACTTAATTAATCTCTCGTCGGCATCGTGTTATTTAACACGTACATTTTCGATTGAATCGTATCTAGTGCGAGTGTCAGTGTCAGTGTTAGTTACGATGGAGCAGCCAGGATGTGAGTCGAGAAGCCAGGATGCAGGACGCAGAACGCCGGGACGTGAGTAGCGACGCATCATACATTTTCGAGGTATGCCAAATCATTTATTATATAGAAAGTTTTCGTTTTTAACGGACTTTTGACGAACTCGCGATGAATAAAAGAATACTCGAGTCGAAACTAAGGTTGGCATTCGTAGCATTGTCATTGGTAATAAAGTAATTATAGTTTCTAGTATCTTTGATTATTTGTCTACCTGTGCCTGTATTTATTACATTATTTCGTACAAGAAATATTGATACAAATAGCTAAATAACGGTCCATAAATATGAATTTGTAATTAATTATATACTCAATAAAAGAACACAAAATAAAGTTCGCAACTCTATGAATGCCGACCTTGGAATATAACGTAGATCTTGCGAGTGCTGATTTTCACGTCTAATAATGCTTCTTTGATTGCGAATCTGATCTTTTAATATTAGCCAACGCTTTTTTGGCTCTTGTTTAGCCTTTGTTATTCTACTGAACCTGAAAATTAAATCGTTATTGATGAACAGCATTATTGGACACATAACTGTTATTTTTATTTCCTCTAGCTTAATATCAGCTCTTTTAAGAGCTACAAATCTCATCAAAACTTCCTTAAAAAAAGACGAGGCAAAATTAGGAAGAGATGAGATTAATCTTTTGTTACTTTACCCTTTTACCCACACATTAATCCTCATTAAATAATTCAATGTCTACACATTAATTTTTATTAAATAATTTAATAATTTACGTATTTAACATCTAGTATCTATACAAATTTCGTTCAAATACAGCCGCACTTCGTCAATTGCCAATCACGTGTGTATATTTGCTAATTAATAAGTTAGCCTATGATAACGCTACGCTTCACTCATTGTCAATTGTTGTGCGTGTATGATTTCTGTATATTCGAACAATTATCGGGTGATAGTGATTGTAGTAGTGATTGTATATCAAATGACATGATTTGAAGACTCGAGAAATTTGTAAAAAGGGCTTCAGCTACAGATTACGCGCTTGTGCTTATTTAACAGTCGTCGCGCTACTTTTTGAACAAATCCAATATAAATTCCAATATAAAAAATTATTTTATATCTTTTATTTTAAGAACTTAAATATTTTCTTTGTTTAATTAGGTTTTTGGGTTCATGTAAAATATAAAAAAATACTATTTTGGGTATAATATTCTCTTAAAGACCCCATACGACGACTGTAGGATTAAAAATAACACACTTGGATTTGCCGTGTATGCTACAATAATTTGTTAATTTTTCATTGGAAATCTTGTTTCTTGGGTCTTCTTGGGCACCTGATGCATGTTTAGTCTCGCACATACCGAACATAGGATAGGATCTTGTAACCCAGGTTAGATAGATGGCGGGAAGGGGCAGACAGAAACATAGGCAACAAGAGCGAGCTAAACTAAACGGCAGAGCACAAGCCGCTGTGCTGGCGTGCAGTTTAAGCTATGGGGAGGGTAACAGATACGTCCAAGTGGACAGGTGAATTCGAGAGAGGCTGCGGGGAGGGTACGGAGTTTGTTAAATAGGATGTGATTCATTAGACGCTGCAAATGCTTTGAAGCGCGATATAGACCAATCATGACTTTTCTTTGGATGCTTCCAAACGTTTGCAGCTTCTAATGGGTCGCACTTATAATTAGTTGGTCCGAACCATTTGATGACCAAGGATTCTTCTCTCATCCGAGTGAATAAATGATGTACGTTCTCAGAGACTTTCCGGTAATGCAACTATCGTGAATGGTAATTGACGAGTTGATTTTTATGCATCGAATGCAGATGTAATTTTTTCGATATTTCTCCTACGGAGGAAGATGCGTCGAGGAAGTCCGGTAGTCCTCACCTTAAGGTAAGTTTTAAGGCAGATGGTGAGGACGCCGCTTGTAATATATATTTGGATCTTGTTCCTGGTTGAAAATCGCTGAATAATGTACATGAGATCAATGATCACTCTCAAAAGAATTCTTATAGAACATCAAAAGGAAAATATTCTAAAAAAGAACTCTAGTTGCGAAGTGCTACTTCTTGTAATCTCATATTTTAAGCGAAAACTCATATAGCCACACTTCGCTCATTTCCAATCGCGTGTGAATACATTTGACAATTAACGTATTAATGTATGATAACGCCACACTTCGCTCGTGGGATGTCGAGCAATTGTTGAGCGAGATAATAATTGTGGCAGTTTGTTTTCAGTTCGTGGAAAGATATCTTTTTGGAGACTCGTGTATGGGTGGGACACGTGTATGCTGCCATAATTTCTCCAACTTCTGCTACTTTTCTGATTCTTTCGTTGAACATTTCAGTTTTAGTACTTTTCCGCGTTGTTCAGTCTTGCTCTACCACTAGACAGAGAAAAAGACAAAAAAGAAGGGAAGGAGGGTAAATGGATTGATTTGTTGTGCAAGGAATAGAAACGTGGAAAAAAATAGACTCACTGACGGAGCAAAGGGCCGCTTTGCTAGGTGCAAAGTATACAAGCTATTGGACTAAACTGAAACTATTGGAACAAGCTATTGGGCTAAGCTGAAACTTGTACAAGGTGTATAAGTTCAAATAGGGAAGGGTAACAATACATCCAAGTAGGAAGAAGTGCTCGAAGGGGACAGCGGGGAGGGAACGGATTTTGTTAAATAATTAGTCGATTCGAACTGCTCGATGGCCGATGATTCTTATCTCCACCGGGGTTTTTACAAACAATGTGCGTTTTTTAAGGTTTTCTAACAGGAATCTCCGGGCAGGATGATTACCGCGAATGGCAGTGAGCGAATGTTGGTTTTGCGCATTCGATGCATCCGAGTACTTAATTTTTTCGATATCTTCTCCGCGGCTACCGGATAGGAAAATAGGAACGGCTTTGATCGCGTGATCAGAACAAAATAACAAAATTTAGGACCTCGATATTTATTGCCCGATTTTATATTTAACCCCTAGTCGTTGCTACTACTTTTCGAACACGAGTTGACGTATGGGATCTTGAGTTACCCCGATATAAAAAATTATTTTATATCTTTTATGTTGAGAACTTAAATATTTTCTTTGTTTAAGTGCGCTTCGAGAACTTAGCGCACCTTTTTTTAAGAGTCTATTTTTTTGTATTTAATGACCGGAGTGCCAAGACTTGGCACACCATATTCAAAAATGTGACATTTTTTTTGCAGTTCTGATACTCTCTTGAAAAGTTCTAGAGCTCTATGCAACAATTGTAAATAGTTCTGGTCATTAAATACAAAAAAAAAGACTTTCAAAAAAAGATGCGCTAAGTTCTCGCAGCGCACCTAATCAAAAAAATTATTTAAATTAACTATTTCTTTAGAGTTCCGGTTTGTTTTACAATAGTTCTAGAGT
>NW_022639584.1:0-135 GCF_010583005.1 Odontomachus brunneus | reverse complement strand
AAAATTGTTGCAAAGAGCTCTAGAACTTTTCAAGAGAGTATCAAAACTTTAAAAAAATATCACATTTTTAAATATGGTGTGCCAACTCTTGGCACACCATATTCAAAAATGTGACATTTTTTTTGCAGTTCTGAT
>NW_022639583.1:1021111-1021231 GCF_010583005.1 Odontomachus brunneus | reverse complement strand
CGCCCTTGAAAATGTCTATTTTCAAAAATTACATCAGATATGCTTATATTGTTCTGGTTCGATTACGGGGTGATAACGCGGTTTTGCGGGACTCTGCTGCCTCTGTAGCACACCCAGTCC
>NW_022639583.1:1020377-1020618 GCF_010583005.1 Odontomachus brunneus | reverse complement strand
ATAATTTTCCAATATCCCAAAATCGCCCTCATAACGTTAGATCCATCATAATAGAACATTCGGACTCTCGCGCATGCGCAATGGCTTGTATTAAACGTATAGGCCGAAAGTCGCCCATGTAATGTTAGGTTATAAGTTATTTCGCGTTAGCGTAGAGAGCACTATTTCGGATAGTTTTTTAGGGTTTTTTAAAGAAACATTCGCCCTTGAAAATGTCTATTTTCGAAAATTACGTCAGATG
>NW_022639583.1:1005425-1020367 GCF_010583005.1 Odontomachus brunneus | reverse complement strand
CGCAAAGGCCGAAGGTAGGCTGGGTTACGGTAGGTTATAAGTTATTTTGTATTAGCGTAGAGAGCACTATTTCGGATAGTTTTTAGGGTTTTCTAAAGAAACATTCGCCTTTGAAAAGGTCTATTTTCGAAAATTACGACAGATATGCTTATTTCGTTCTGTATAGTTCCAGGGAGACAAAGCGTGTGTGTGTGACTCTGTAGCACACCCAGTACCTTGAAAATATTTTACCAACATCCCAGAATCACCCCCATAACGTTAGATCCGTCATAGTAGCACATACGGATTCTCGCGCCTGCACAGTTGTACGTATTCTTCGCATAGGCCGAAGGTAGGCTGGGTTATGGTAGGTTATAAGTTATTTCGCGTTAGCGTAGAGAGCACTATTTCGGATAGTTTTTAGGGTTTTCTAAAGAAACATTCGCCTTTGAAAAGGTCTATTTTCGAAAATTAAGACAGATATGCTTATTTCGTTCTGTATAGTTCCAGGGAGACAAAGCGTGTGTGTGTGACTCTGTAGCACACCCAGTACCTTGAAAATATTTTACCAACATCCCAGAATCACCCCCATAACGTTAGATCCGTCATAGTAGCACATACGGATTCTCGCGCCTGCACAGTTGTACGTATTCTTCGCATAGGCCGAAGGTAGGCTGGGTTATGGTAGGTTATAAGTTATTTCGCGTTAGCGTAGAGAGCACTATTTCGGATAGTTTTTTAGGGTTTTCTAAAGAAACATTCGCCTTTGAAAAGGTCTATTTTCGAAAATTACGACAGATATGCTTATTTCGTTCTGTATAGTTTCCAGGGAGACAACGCGTGTTTGTGTGACTCTGTAGCATACTCAGTACCTTGAAAATATTTTTCCAATATCCCAGAATCACCCCCATTATTTATTTCTTTAGAGTTCCGGTTTGTTTTACAATAGTTTGAAAGTTCTATATCATAAATAACAATAGTTCTAAAGAAATAGTTGATTTTACTGATTAGGTGTGCTGCGAGAACGTAGCGCACCTTTTTTTAAAAGTCTATTTTTTTGTATTTAATGACCGGAACTATAGAAAATTGTTGCAAAGAGCTCTAGAACTTTTCAAGAGAGTATCAGAACTCTAAAAAAAATGTCACATTTTTCAGTATGGTGTGCCAAGTCTGTGTGAACTTGGCACACCATATTCAAATATGTGACATTTTTTTTTAAGTTTTGATACTCTCTTGAAAGTTCTAGAGCTCTTTGCAACAATTTTAAATTGTTTCGGTCATTAAACACAAAAATATAGACTTTTAAAAAAAGGTATGCTAAGTTCTCGAAGCGCACTTAATCAGTAAAATCAACTATTTCTTTAAAACTATTGTTATATATGATATAGAACTCTAGAACTATTGTAAAACAAACCGGAACTCTAAAGAAATAGTTAATTTAAATAGTTTTTTTGATTAGGTGCGCTGCGAGAACTTAGCGCACCTTTTTCAAAATCTATTTCTTTGCATTTAATGACCGGAACTATATAAAATTGTTACATAGAGCTCTAGAACTTTTCAAGAGAGTATCAGAACTCTAAAAAAAATGTCACATTTTTAAATATGGTGTGCCAAGTCTTGTGTGAACTTGGCACACCATATTCAAAAATGTGCCATTTTTTTTGCAGTTCTGATACTCTCTTGAAAAGTTCTAGAGCTCTATGGAACAATTTTAAATAGTTCCGGTCATTAAATACAAAAAAATAAACTTTCAGAAAAAGGTGCTATTAATTCTCGCAGCGCATTTGTTTTAAAATTTATATTAACCAATTGGTAAATCTCGTGTGTATATAAAAATTATGTATCTCATGAATATTTCTGGAGATTTTTTATTTCGAGCGTTTTCGAGTTACATTTTCTTCTATCATAAAGCGATTTAGACCTCAATTTAGTACATTAATTTATAAATAGTCAATATATTTGTCAATCATGAGTTTATAACACCAGAGAGTATATTCCCAGTGAACACATCGTTACATATAACGTACATGTTAGTTGTTATTTTCTACTCAACAATGTAACTGTTATATAACACGTATGTTATATAACAATTATATTGTTGAATAGGAAATTATAACTAACATGTACGTTACGTGTAACGTTGTGTTCACTGGTTTATACTATCGACTAATGGTGTTCTGATTTCGCGTTTACAACCCACGATTAATCTACTTCTTCGATGGTCGGACTGGTGTTACCAGCAGCAGTTTGTCCAGCGCATCTCGCAGACCTCGGTACAGTACCGGCAGATTCGTAGAGCTTCATCATGATAGGTTTGCATACCTGAAAGTGATTACTTTCACTATGGTACATTGCATATTTCAATCGATTTTTGCGACGTATCATCAGCAGTTATCGGTAGCAACAAAGATAGAAACTCGAGGATATTCCTACTAGTAATAGCAAATAACAAAATAAATATCATCAAACGGAAAATATTCCATCGACGGTTGTATGAAAGATATGTAGAAGATTAGAAGACAAATTAATGTTATATTTAAGAAAAAAATATTACGATTTTTTCGGAAAAGATTTTATATCTCTTTGTTAATCACAATAATTTTAGTGTATGTCACAAGAACGGAATATAAAAAAAACTAATCATGACAATTCATGTAATTAATTACTCAATTGTTTATATTAACAAAACTTCGATCATATCGGTTCTTTTGCGCGAAACTATAAACGAATTTATCCTCTTGAACAATACCGGTACATATAACCAGTAATTGTCATAAAATAACAGTTACAAAAAATTTTTTCCAAATATAATTTAAATATCATCAAATTTTCCCGAAATATAATTTAAATGTCATTTAAATCTTCCGAAATATAATTGTGTCAATAATCTTGTTTTTGTCTCAGTCGATCTAACTGATTTTATTTCGGTGAAAGCATCGGGAGAGCGACGCTACATAAGTGTAACGCATAGAAAATCACATCGACGCGCCATTTCACTTTTAATGTTCCCCATACAGACACACCATTATTATAGGTGTGCGTTGTCGAGTAAAGAATGCAGAAGTACCTTCTCAGCTTCCTTCAGCTTTGTCAGGTACTCTTCCTTCGTCGCTAACACACCGGTGTCCATCCACTTGATAATCTCATTGCACTTCTCGCTGACGCGCTTCCGATCAGCCTTCGGTATCTTCTCCTTGACCTTCTCCTCCTCGACCGCGCTCTTCACATTGAAGCAATATGACTCGAGGTCGTTCTTAGCCGCGACCCTCTCCCTTTGTTTCTCGTCCTCCGCATGGTATCTTTCCGCTTCGCTCACCATTCGCTCGATGTCTTCCCTGCTAAGACGTCCCTTGTCATTGGTGATCGTTATTTTGTTCT
Source organism: Odontomachus brunneus (assembly GCF_010583005.1). Lineage (NCBI taxonomy): Eukaryota > Metazoa > Arthropoda > Insecta > Hymenoptera > Formicidae > Odontomachus > Odontomachus brunneus. Next base: position 1,017,010 of record NW_022639583.1, on the reverse strand, counting down.
CCTTGTTCGTCGACTTCTCCACCGCGGAGACGTTCAGGATGCTGTTGGCGTCGACATCGAACGTAACCTGCGGGGGGCGAGAAGAATTCAGTGAAAAAAAATAATCGTGATATCCCTTCCTCGCGTTCCTCCGCCCCGTCCACCCCTTCAGGCCTAACCGAGAGAGCCGGTCGTCTGCTTTCGATTTCTTTCGTTCACCCACGGTTCCGTTCCGTTCGTCGACGTTCGCATCCGGATGCTTATCCGAACGGTCTGACAATTCCAATAGAGCCCCTTCCGATTCGTGCGCCGATGGCAACGGGCAGAAAAGGAATCTCGAGACACGAGAATCGCCGCCCTCTGCCTCCGCTCTTATCCTTTGAGCCGACCTATACATCCTCGCCCGAGGATTCTTCTTCTCCTTTCTCCTCTCCCCTTTTCCCCTCTCTCTCTCTCTCTCTCTCTCTCTCTCTCTCCCCCTCTTTTCCTCTTTCTCTCTTTTTTTTTGCTTTTTTTATTACAGGACTCGTGTCTCGGTACAGTCCATTCCGGACCTATTGCCTCGCAGGATTGTTTTCTTATCTCCGACGTCGATCGTCGGAAACGTTTATTAGCGGTTTGAGCCCCAGAGGCTCCCTCTTTTAATTACTGATCGGGGATCGTTAAAGCGGTCAACCGCGGCAAAAGGAAGGCGCGTATCCTGCGAAGAGAGAGCAATTGTCTCCTCGCGCAGAACAAAACGGCGAAGTCGATCGTCGAATACGTAAAGGCACCGTGCGATTTGACGTTCACTCGTGTATTTATTTCCCTCGCTTAAAACACAGCCGTTCTCTACCGCCGCCACCGCCGCCGCCGCCGCCTTTCCAATACTTCGACGTAACAACCCTTCAAGTTAGCATTCGGAGATAAATTAATCGCGCTACAACATTCGATATTCAAACTTCGCAGAAGCGAGTGGTGAAGTTTGTTCGTGAGGATTTTACATAACGTTTCTTAAAGGGAGCTTGCGATAATATAACTCGATGCGGTTCTGGATGAACGGTATTGTTTCTATACCGGCTTTAAGTATATTAGGCTTCAGAAGGATGTCTTCAGACATACCCTCTTTCGTGATTCGACTAAAATTTACGACTATTACGAGAAATTGAATAAAAATTGTCGGAGACGGAGCCGCTTCGTAGAAATGTTCAAATCAATAGGAGCATGTTTCCCCGCGTTTCTTCCTCTCGTTTCCCTTCCCCCTCCTCCGTGGTATCTCGAGTATCCCTAAAACCAGCACATCGCCTGACTCTGTCATATTTCGTGAAACCTACTTCGATCTGAGGTATGCCGCGCGGTGCCGACGGGATGCCGGAAAGTTCGAACTTCCCTAAAAGGTTGTTGTCCTTGGTCATCGCCCTTTCCCCCTCATAAACTTGTATCAGCACGCTTGGCTGGCTGTCGGAGTACGTTGTGAAGGTCTGCATCTGCTTCGTCGGGATCGTAGTGTTGCGTTTGATGAGAGCCGTCATCACACCGCCGGCTGTCTCGATGCCGAGCGACAGGGGTGCCACGTCGAGCAGCAGCAAATCCTGCACAGCGTCGGACTTGTCGCCGTGCAGGATAGCGGCTTGGACCGCGGCGCCGTAAGCCACTGCTTCGTCCGGATTTATGGACTTGTTTAACTCCTTTTCGCCGTTGAAAATATCCTGAAAAGGAACAGAAGAGGAGGTGGGAATTCCGTTGAAAATTAATCGTTATCGATTCCCGGAATATCAGCGGGAAAAGGAAAATACATTGGGTCTCTTCACGGTGGTTTACGATGGGAATAACAACAGGGGTGTCTGTTGATTTTGTCATCCAACTCATTAATGCCATAACGAACACCTAGGAACAACCCTCGTGTTTTCTCTGCGCGTTCCATCCCCGCAATTTTTCTCCGCGTCGGTATAGGAGGAGAAGGAGAAGAAGGAGAAGAGGGACGGAGATGGCAGCGTATGGAGATTGAATCGAATTTTAACGTGTTTTATGAACCTGTACACCGACGTTGTCTCGGCTCTTATCGCGGGAGATTCGGTCGACGAATATTAATTCGTACGATCACACGAAAAAAAAGAATTTGCTACATCAGCAAACTAATTTACTACATACGAACAGTTAAACATAATTCGCTGTGTTAACTACTTTTTCTTTGTTACATAAATCTATTTCTTTGCTACGATAACAAGAAAATCTTCTCCTACAGCAAGAAAAATGGTTAACGCAGCAAATTTGCTACAGATGAACAACTAATCGCGCTACATATAGCAATAATTTACTGCTTTAGCTACTTTTTTGTTGCAAGAATAGATTTTCTTGTTATCATAGCCAAGGAAATTGGCTCCTGCAGCAAAAAAAAGTGGCTAACACAGCAAATTATGTCCATATGCATCAAATCTTTTTCTCCGTGCAGGCGCAGGGAATCGTTTTCACCGCGGCGGGTTTTTCAAGTTTACACATAATTTGATTAAATGACTGGTTGACAAGTGGGTCGTAATTAATTTATAATAATTTCAGAATCGTACAAGAGATTATTTAGTTGGTTTAGTTGGTTCATTGTCTACAAGTCTGTAACTTGCTGAGCAAAATTAAACTTCATAACTAAACAAATTTGCTAAACTAATGCAGCGAAGATATTAAGTTCAGAAGCAATTTTCAACTTGCTCATAGAACAAACTTACTTTTGTTAATATTATCTTAGTTATTGTAACAAAAAATTTTATTTGCATTTATTTGCTAAATTTATTTCGAGATAATTGAATTAGACAAAATAAAATCATTAATTTCACTAAAAAATTATGAAATTACTCAAAAGATAATGAAGAAATATTTTTACTGAGAAGTGTACACACACCTATTAAATTCGATTGTAAATGACTGTAATGAAAAATATGTTATTATGCGTTACGCAATTTAAGTTTATCTTTTTATATTAATAATTGTGTGTATATTTGTGATATAATATATTGATATAAATTATATATATATATATGAGTGTACACTTATAATAAATAACAGAGAATAATAAATATTCGAGACATTTTAATAAGCATTTTTACTTTAACTAATTTCTATTGCTAGAGCAACTGATTTAAATATATTAAAATTTGTTAATATACCAAATTTCCTTTAATATAACAGCAAAATCAATTGCATATACCAAATTATATTTTCTATTGGTTGTGATATAGAAACACTTTTGCTGTGCTAATAAATCTTTACTATATCAAACTTCAATACAACCACAAATATTATGTAGCTCTGCAATTTGGTCACTGTAACATAGCAAACTGGCTGTCTGCATATTATAGCTACAGGCTTGCTAGGCTAGTGCGGTTTTTAGTTGTGACAGCAAATCCTTTTACTTCATGCAGATATTAATCGATACCTGCAGCAGCTTCTGTATGCGTGGGATTCTCGTCGATCCACCGACGAGGACTATATCGTGAACCCTGGACTTGTCCATTTTGGCGTCGCGCAATGCTTTCTCCACTGGTTCCAGAGTGCTCTTGAAGAGATCCTGGTTCAATTCTTCAAAACGGGCGCGCGTGATTGAGGCGTAGAAATCGATGCCGTCGAGTAGAGCGTCGATTTCGAGGTTGGCCTGCGTAGACGAGGACAGAGTTCTCTTGGCACGCTCGCAAGCAGTTCTTAGACGACGAAGGGATCGCTTATTCTTCGTCAGGTCTTTTTTATATTTCCGCGTGAACTCTTGCGCGAAATATGTAACCAGACGATTATCGAAGTCCTCTCCGCCGAGATGAGTGTCACCGGCCGTCGCTTTCACCTCGCGGAAAAAAAATGATTTAGTTCATTCTGCAAATCTACACGGAAAAAAAGAATTTTGCTGTAGCAGCAAACTAATTTGCTATATATGGACAGTTAAACATAATTCACTGCGTTAGCGTTAGCTACTTTTTTTTGCTGCAAGAACCTATTTTCTTGCTATGATAACAAAAAAATCTGCTTGTACAACAAGAAAAATGTTTAACGCAGCAAATTTGCTAGATGGACAACTAAACATAATTTGCTTTAGCATAAACTGTTTCAGCTATTTTTTTGTTTCAGAAACAGATTTTCTTGTTATCTTAGCAAGAAAATTAATTCCTGCAGCAAAGACAAAGTGGCTAACACAGCAAATTATGTTTAGTTGTTCATATCTATTTTTCCGTATATCTGTACACTGCGGCTCTTCTGTGAGTTACCGGACATCTTTGTTGTACTAACAAATCTGCCATACTATAACATTAAACTTTATTATAACTATAAATCTTATGCAGTTCTGCGACTTGGTTACTATAATAATATAAACTGATTGACCGTATATTACGTCTATAACTAGGCTAGCAAGGTTTCAGTAAGTCTTTTTTTCCGTGCTTTCATTTTGGGTAGTGATTAAATATTACTCCCCTCCCCTCGACAAAATGCGCTGAATTCTGAAGATTATCAAAAGAATATTAAAATGTCTGAACGAAGGTTCACACTGAGGGAAAGACACTTGGAAATTTATTTGTATAATACAAAATTTATTTCCGTAATATAAAATATATTTCTGAGAAATAAAATTTGTTTCTGTGAAATAAATTTTTGTCCTACAAATAAATTTTCAATGTATTTTTTTTCAGTGCAGATTATTATTCTCAAAAACGCTCTACTATTATGCTCGTCCATGTCGAGTGTTTTTTTCGCAAAAATTCGGTGCTAATGAGCGCAATTAGTCGAAAATAATAATAATTAAATAATTGCAACGTATAAGTGATGCTCTCCAACGATGCAGACGTTATTTATTCTTGCGAATGTGTGGCCCCATTTATGCACACGAACTTGACTAGTTTACCTCAAATATACCATCATCGATAGTTAAGATCGACACGTCGAAAGTACCGCCGCCGAGATCGAAGATCAGAACGTTCCTTTCACCGCGACCCTTTTTGTCGAGCCCATAAGCGATGGCGGCTGCGGTCGGCTCGTTAATGATCCTCAGGACGTTCAGGCTGGCGATGGTGCCCGCGTCCTTGGTAGCCTGACGTTGAGAGTCGTTGAAGTACGCTGGCACCGTGATCACAGCATTCGTAATGGTCGCGCCCAAGTAAGCCTCCGCCGTTTCCTTCATCTTGGTCAGGACCATTGAGGAGATCTCCTCGGGAAAGAAAGATTTCACCTCCCCCTTGTAATAATACGCAACGAGTAATTAATGGAGCACTACGAGGATGAAAAACATTTACCCGGATGAAACTTATGAAGAAAGAAACGTGCTTAGTCAGTATGACCGGCCCGCACCTCTGCGAAGCCGGATATTTTCTTTTCTCTTTCATTAAGCGTATCTCAGTGGGGCGGCCTTTTCGCGACGATTTATTTACGTAATTAATGCGCTCACTTTATATCGCAGTCGGATTTTCGGCCTGCCATTGTCGTTGATGACCGCGAAGGGCCAGTGCTTCATATCGGATTGCACTGATGTATCGTCGAACCGTCTGCCGATCAATCTCTTAGCATCTGCAAAACGATACTGTTTGAACACTTGCTTACTCGCGTATTCGATTCGCTAGTGGCACTGAAGTGCACAATTGATAACGTTTCAATAGTACATCAGGGATTTTCTACGCTTGAGATTCTAATGAGACACAAACACGATCCTCCTGAGAAATATATATCAACAAATTATCAAATAAATTTGTTATTTATTTAAATTATTCAATGAAAGTCAACTTATAGTTTGCCACTATCAAAACAATTAACACAGCTGTACAGATTCGAAACAAATACTGTCACGGAGTCTGCGCTCTTCAAATGAGAGAGAAAAAATATCTAATAAATAAGAGAAAATTTATATTCGATACTAATAACATATATTTAACTCATATTAATATAAAATATTCTTCAAATAAGAAAATATATTTTTTTTACACTTTAGCTTTCAATGAAAGCAATTATTAATTCTACTTAAATAAAAGAATTTAGATTTAAGTAAATATGTGTTGTTAGTACTCACCGAATATATAGTCTTTATATTTTCTAGGTATTTTTACTCTCAGTATATATTTAAATATGCTCAGTATATATTTAAATATGCTATTCGTCGTAATGGTCGTAACAGTATTCTTTACTTTTCAGTAGTTACAATGATCGAGTAGGAAAGTTTTAAATGCGACTAATCAGTTTTTAAACGGCAATAAGATGCAAGTAATAAAAATTTTGAAAATATTTTTTCTCGTAAGAAACTAAGTTTTTTCCATTTTTTTAGAACCATATTTTAAGAAGAAATATATTTTTTATTCGTAGTATTGTAAAAAGAATCAGAACGAATGCAATAGTAATTCATATTATTTTTATTAACATTCAACAGTAAAAATATAATCAGAAGATACAATAATGTTACGGGATGAACATACTCTGTATTGCGCTCATAAATAAATAAGTAAATAAATATACACAAGGTGTTTCAGACCTTCCACAATTTTTGTAAGAACATATTGAGATAAAATAATAGAGATGTAAGAACAGATTGAGATGAATATAAAAGTCCCATACAGTTTTGTGATATTCGCAATAAATCTCGAGATTCTAATTAAAGAATATTAGTGAATGATCACGCATGATATGATAGATGAGCTATAATGGTGTCGTTCATCGTATACTTATATACTAGGTCAAACTGAACAAAAAAGTTCCCTATTATTTTGCAAATGACTATATAGATTTTGGGATATTAATTAAAGAAGACTTGTGCATTATCGCGTACAATCATGTAACAATTTATTTTCATTAATAACTAAAAATCTATATGATTATTTGCAAAATGATAAAGGGCTTTCTTGTTTAATTCGGCCTAATGTACAACAATACACATCACTATTACAGCCCATATACCATATCGCCCGTAATCATTCATCAATCTTCTTTAATTAATATCTCGATCATTATTGCGAATATCGCAAAACGGATAGGACGGTATAGGACTTTATTCACCTTAATCCGTTCTACGTTCCCACAAAAATTGCGAAGAAGAGTCTGGAGCACTTTATATATTGCGCTTTATCGCGTAAAGAGTTGGCCGATTAAATTGCGTCGAGATGTGGCCGCCTAATTAGAGGAGAACGTAAGTTGTCCAGCTAGAACAACTGCTCCGAAAGGAAACGATTACGGTTATTTCAATATTTACGGCTATATCAATATCATAACCACGGTCTGTTACTGCGGATACGGACGTATCCTCTAGATATGCACACGAGCGACAGTAGATTTCGAGAGGGCGAGTCGATTTGGCGACGCCGAAACGAGCGCATTACCGACCTTACCAAGAGTTCCGGCGCTCATTTCTTCTCTCGCCGCTGTAAAAACGGGAATAACGCAACTGCGATCAAAAACAAAACCAAAAAACCGAATATGTCTGGAACGCGTTTACGAATAACGCTGCCAAATCGCGCGATTTCGCGTACGATTGACAAAATTCTAACCAAGAGTATCGGTGCGATTGCAAACGAAAACTATTCTTGCGAGGACCGTCAGAATGGCGCGTCCAAGAATTCACGAAAGATTCGTCAGTCGACGTGAAATCAGCGAGAAACTCACCGAAAATCGTGTTTGTGGGATTTATTGCCACCTGATTCTTCGCCGCGTCGCCGATTAGCCGCTCGGTCTCCGTGAACGCGACGTAACTCGGCGTAGTGCGATTACCCTGATCGTTGGCGATGATCTCCACTTTGCCATGACGGAAGACCCCGACGCAGGAGTACGTCGTGCCCAAATCGATGCCGATCGCTGGCGTCGTCATTGCGGACTTGAAATTTCCGAGAATGATGACAGCCTCGATCATTGAACCGCGATTCTGTTTTTTGTTTTACAACGCCGCGCTGTCTATTGTCCTCTCAATTTCAAGTATTCACTGATATCAAGCACCACGATCTTAGCGAATCCAATAAAATCGAAGGACTGAATGCCAATGTCTTTGATTTCTGTTAAATCGATTCCTGCAAAAATTGCAATATTAGAAGACTGCACTACAAATGTAAAAAGATTACGCGTAGTAATATTTTATATGCAGCAAAAATCTATTTACAAAGTTACATTTACAAAAATGCTATTACTTATCAAAACATTTATATACGAAAAAATATAGTATACATAATTAAAAATATTTAGTTTTGTGAACAGTACAGTTACATTATTCTAGTTATCTTTGTATGATGTTAATGTGCCACAGAAAAAATATAAATATTATTCTTCGCGTATAAAATGGTAGTAACCATTACGATAGTAATCATAATACTCTAAAAATGGTACACTGCCTCTTTATTGTCTGTCCATATGTGTTTGAGTGTTTTCAGTACTGTATGGCATAATTAAAACCTACGGATTTCTGAACTATAGAATTTTATTCTGTAGATCATAATAGATAGCAATATTCCTTTCGTGGAAGCAACTGTACATAAGGATGTACTAACTGAACATTATGTATTATAAGAACTATAGCCATGAGAACTGTATCGAAGGGCATATAACAACAGTAACTTTTAACGCAATATCTACTTAACTTGAAATCATATAAATTTTCTCTCTAAACATAGAGAATATGGATGTAGTAGTTTCCTCCATATGTATGATCAATATGACTCAGTTATTTTAGTACATCAGCTATAGTTGCGTGTGATTTGGTTGTTGTAACCAGAAATCGGTTAGTACGACATTTATCATAAGTATAGTCTGATTAGAGTAACCAGGTATCGACACTAAAACTGAGCAATTGTTTTATGGTTGCAGCAATTATATAATTAGTTGTTTCGTATTTTACTATATTAATCTGGCTGGTATAACCAGATTTATGTGTAGGCCAACCATAGCACAATTGCATCATTCTAGTTATCCTTTTGTAATGGTATATTTGATTTAACTCAGTTACTTTGATACATCAAATTAGTTATGCGTGATCTCTTTGTGGTAACTAAAAATCGATTGGGATATTTACCATGAATACATTCTGATTAGAGCAACTACATTTCATCATTATAACTCAACAATTATGTTGTTATCGCAGCAACTACATAATTAGTTGTTCCGTATTTTATTATTAATCTGATTAGTACAACCAGATTTATGTGTGGGCCAACCATATCGTTTCTTCCGTGTAGGTATTGAAAGATGAAAAATATTTTGCGAAATGTATAATATCTAAATATAAAATATCTAAATATAAACGCAGATGGAATTATAAGTGCATACATAAATCAATAGAAACTGGCGAAAATATTATAAACATTTGCAAGCATAATTTTTTATACGTACAACCGTTAGGCATTGGCAGAAATAATTATTTGCAGCTATTAACTGAATCGAATTAACTAAAAGAAATTCAGTATTTTTCGGAAATATTATTTGATATGTTCGCCCAAAATATCGAATATTCGGTATCAACTTTGCCAAGCACTGCGCGTTATCACGCTTGGCACGATACGCGCGTTGATTACTAACAATATTTTAATTATTATATATTCGATTAACAATTAATACAACAGGCACAGAGGGTTGATTAAAGTGTTGATTACCACGGCCGATGGCCCCAATTATACAGTTCTTTATGATGCAAAAACTGGAACGCGCCAACAAAAATGTAAATGTAATTTTAACCAGCTTAAAATCCTTTCCCGCATGACAATTTTGGAAACAGCTCGGAAGGTTTGATGTGAATCATACGTAAATTCGACACGTGACACGTTGACTCCCTCGCTATCGCATAATCTGAAGGGGACCGAACGTTCGTGACCAGCGTCGTGAGTCGAATAACGAACGAAGGGTGGTAGTAGTCGCGCAGCCTATCCCTTTTATGACGTCATAATAAAGTTCCGATATCGCTCGACGGTTTCCTTCTACTTTCTGATAACGAGGTCTCGTGAGCTCATCGTTAACTGTTGTAATCCTATACGGGAAAAAACGTTTGGTTGGATTAACAAAATTTCTATTGGAATATAAACGAACCAGAGAAAATTCCCCTTGAAATTGCCAGAGCTATTTTCAAATTAACCAGAAGTCTTGTTATCTTGAACAGAATTCTGGGTCTCTGTTCTTCAAATAGTTGCATACACGTAAGTAGTAAGTAGTTGCGAATGATCGGTCAAATAATGAAAAATCCCTAGTTATTCTTAAACAGTATTACATCAACAGTATCAATAATACTAAGGCTGATCATATACTATAAAATTGATATATATTGATTGCCGTCTGAACGATTGAACTGGTCAATAATCTAAGGTTACATTTCTAAACTTCCTTTTTGAAGGAAATTTTACTGAAAATTCACATGGAAAAGAAAGTTTGGTTAGATTGACCAAATGTCTGGTTCGTTCATATTTCACTAGGTATTTGATTAAACCAACCCAACTTTCTTTTCCATGTGTATTTTCAGTAGAATTTTCTCTTAAAAAGGAAGTTTGAGAATGTAAAACTTAGGTTATTAACTAAGGTTCTATCATTCAGACGGCAGTCAGTATATACCAATTTAGTATATGATCTACCTTGATATTATCGATTTTATCAGTATCTAACCAAATTTTTTTCTCGCGTACATAATGCATATAATATATAGTAACGTAAATTATAGATTTTCAATAAAATTTTAAGCAAAAAAAAACGTTTTAAAATGCAACCTGAGATAGATAAAGATCTTTCTTTATTCTCTAAATTTCTTAGAGCAAAATTTCACTCAAAATGAGTGAATAATAGCAGTACTTTCATACGAAGTAGTCGTGAAAATGCTGCCATTTGAAATCGCAAAAGTGAATGTTTCACTCAAACTTAAAATGAATTTTGATTCCATATGAACAAACGTTTCAATCGATTAAAGTAAACATGTTTTTATGACAATGGAGTAGAACATCAGATTCAATTTCTCCTCAATTTTGAGTAAAGATATTCACTCGACGATTCAAAGTGGAGAATTTACTTTATGTGAGTGAAAAATCACTCGAATTCCACCCTGTGATTATTCTGCTTTCCAAGTAAAACTTTATTCCAAAAACTTTAGAGAATAATATTCGCAGCATGATTTTTTCATCCGGCAAATGTCATTGTGCAATTTCGAAGGATTAACTTGCTATTACATCACACAGTGGGTTGGCTGCGAATTTTGATTACATCAAAGTTACGGGGCAATCAACTCCGACGCGATCGAAGAACGCTATATACAAGATTACGAAAATTTAGCGGCTCCCGATCCCTCTTTTTATAAAGGCATTAAGAACCACTTAAATACAGATGGTATACTGCGCGATCAAGATGGAAGGGTCGGTGCGGCTTTACGTCTTCGTTACTTCGGCTTCTTACCTTGAACGCCAAGTTAGGGAGCGTAGCCGATCGATTACCGCTTAACCGAGTTAATTCGGGAACGTGTATCGTGCTTACATTCCGGCTACGGGTACACGTACGCGTATGCCAAGAGGTCCGCCCCAAACTAGTCCGTCGTCGGCAAGGAGGGGGTTTTAACGAGACGCCGCCAGGACGATAAATCCAGCTACGTGGAAAACAATGAATGGTTCCGCAGAGAGAACGAGAGAAAGAGAGAGAGAGAGAGAGAGAGAGAGAGAGAGAGAGAGAGA
>NW_022639583.1:1000172-1005297 GCF_010583005.1 Odontomachus brunneus | reverse complement strand
GAGAGAGAGAGAGAGAGAGAGAGAGAGAGAGAGAGAGAGAGAGAGAATTGTGTGTGTGTCGTACACGCTTTTAATAATTCGCTTACTTTGCCGCGACGTCAGCATGCGGGATGAAACGACGCGGGAGATAAGAAGATAAGAAGGGCGAAGGAAAAGCGCGTGAGAAAGAGAGATACAAGATGGAAAAGCGAAGAAAGTATCCGATAAGTTTCGCCTCTCGCGATAGACGCGCGAGGTACACGTCGGGAGTGACAAAGAGAGTCGAAGCAAATATCGAGATTGGATCGAGGGGGCCCAGCCCTCGTAAATATGTCGTCAGGCCGGTAAACAAGGGCGCATGAAGCCGGTACAAGCCGTACTTCCGCGCTCGCCGCACTCGCCGCGCGTACACATGCACGCCGTGGTAGAAGCGGAAGCGGTCGGCGGTCGTGGTCGTGGTCGTGGCCGCGCACCGACCGGGATTTAAGTCCGGGAAATTTATCGTTCCGCGAGGAGGCGGACAGAAGCGACGAAAGGGATGACACGGGGTTGCGCGTGTTGGCGAAAGGGGGTGGAAGAGAACGCACGAGAGGTATAGAAAGATAGAGAGAGAGAGAGAGAGAGAGAGCGACGTAGGATAACGGTGAGCCAGGAAGAGGAATATAGACGGAAGCGAAAAGCTCTGGCGGACGATCCAAAAGCAGTCGTCTCGAATCTTGTTCTAGCCACGATTCCTGGCTACGATTCAACGATCTGCACAATCTGAGCCCGGCCCGATTTCTTCCGCGCGTTAAATTAATATATTGTAATGAGAACTATCTTGATAACATAAAATGAAGAGAGTACGATCTGTGTAAAAGCCTAATCGCGGTTCTTTGGTGCAACTACTAAATAGAATTATTCAGGGAAGGATCTCGTTGTTTGTGAAGCAAGTTAGACGCACGCGATGAATTATCCTTCGGTCTATATTTCAACCGTACGCAGTGAACTCACTTTGTACAAACTATGCTTTATTAAGGCGGCCTTAAATTTCCCTTTTCACATTTCCAGGTAAACTAATTAGTAATTGACTTATTAATTAGCTTCACTTCGTGTTGCGAAAAATATTTCTGGCTTTAGCCAGACCTGGATCACCTCACTTGCCGGGCGGAACGCCGTACAAATTCAGCCATCCAGACTTCACAAACAAAGAGATCCTCCTGTGAATAATTTCATAGTTCTATAGTTTCGATAGTGATCCTCGCAACAACACTGCTTATAAGTCCTGATAGAAAGAAATGTAAACGGAATGCTGGTGTCAAAAATTTTACCCACAAAATACTGATTTTTTGTTGCAATATTTATATTGTATTGGCTGCGCAGAATTAGAAATGCTATTATATAATAAAAATACATGCGCGAGAATGAATTAGAGCATTGCTCAATATATGACAAAAACAATAACAAAATTTCAAAGTTGACATTTTGAGTGTAAATTAGCCTGTCAAACACTGTCAGTTAGAATAAATATTCGCCTGATATAAAAGACCTCTTACACAGAACATAATCTCCATTAAACGTCCATATAACATAACATCCATAGCTCCAGATATTTATTTCCACGATGGATGTCTAATGAACGTCTATATTATACCCATGATAGGTATCCTTATAACATCTACCATGGATGTCCATAAAGGACCTATCATATATATATAGGATATCTCTTATAGATATTATATAAAACATTTATGGATTTAAAATATAAATGTCAACAGAAATTATAACAAATTATTTAGTGAGATATAAATACATTATTTATTTCATTATTTCCAAAAATTGATCAATGAAAAATATTATATTATATTAAATATTATGTTATTTTTATATTATTTTAAATTTAATTTATTCTATCAATTATAAAAAAACTAATTAAATATGATTCTATATACTTTTTGAGTCATTGAAAGCCGATTGTTCCCATTGACTTCTAAGCTAAGCTGAGTTGTAATAGTTAAATCATATATCTGCTTTTGTTTTTCTGTAAGATAAACAAAAATAAATATATGTTAACTTACTACTCAATTGGAATAATCGATCGTGTGTGTAACCCCAGGCAATACAAACTCTCAAAAACATTCAAAAGAAATCCTATATTTTTTTTAGACATTTTTTGGATGTCTTTAAAACATCTTTTAGTTGCTATCTGGGAACATTAACTGTAATGGGTACTACTTGTTTTACTATGTGATATTTATCCAATGTTTATAGATAGTTTGTAGATATATTTTCCAACGTTGCGTAATTTAATGCAAAACGTATACGTTTCTAACTGCGAATACCACAAAAGAATGTTCAAGAATAAAATATCATAATCGTACACGCATTTTCATCGTTTACTACGTGCGCATATGTAATCTTGCGCACAAGTTCAAGAATAGGGCTTCAAACTCGACTCCTTACTCTGAAGCGGTATTTTCCACAACACAAAGTGAAACCAATTAATAGTTCGTTTATCTAGGGATGGGAAAAGGGAAATTTAAAACCCTCTTAATTGGGAATAAAAGATAGTTTGTACAAGATAAATTTACTGTTTAAAATAAAGACAAAAATTTAGCGTGTACGTATGACTTATTTCGCAAACAACGGGATGCTCGTGCGGATAATTCTATTTGGTAGTCGCACCAAAGAACCACAATCTTAGAATCTTAAGGCTCTCTTTACTTTAGATTGTTTCTACGGAGAGAATTTACACATATTCGTATATTTAATATTATAATATAGCGAGCGTTAATTATAACTTTGAAAAAGATCGTTGCGCTCAAGCGCAACTCAGCGTGCCAAAGGTCAACCAACCACAACACGTGCAGGAAGTCGCAACGTACGTGGGTTTGTGCCGCGAAACTCGGCTTTCGAACGAAGAGTGTTCAAATGACATTATAACATGCCACGAATTCGCGAAACCTATAATGCGAGGATTAATCGCGTCGGGGGTAAAGTGCATCGAAGTAAAGTGTTAGCAACGTGGGACGATGCAGGGTGGACGCAGATACGAAGTTCCGTGTGCAGAAGGACGCGGTTTGGGATGCTGCAACGAGTTTCGTCGGCTGAACTGATCGCACGTCGACAGATTTCGACACGAGATTGTAAGTGATGAGTTCCAACGCTTACAAAGTGTCGTACGGTGTATTTGCATATGCGTAGTCGCAAATCCAACGAAAAAAATAAGTGCAATTACGCGATGTTATGTTTAAAAAAGAGACTGACAACACTTAAATAATTAGATATCTGTATTGAAAGCAGTTTCGGGGATGCTTTGTGTAAAAGAGAGAAAGAGAGAAGCATGTCGCTTGCTTCGTATTTTATGATACTCTTTTTTTTCAAGAATGATACATACATTTATGTTCGATGAGTTACGTGCAAGAAAAAATAAGTTATCACTGAAGACTTCAAAATCATTCAAAGTGAAGCAATGAAACTGATATCTATTGTGCAATCAAATATGCCCAAAAAAATATTGCCTTATTCTTAACGAAATCTTCTTGCACACACCGAGGAAAAATGTTTTATATTTCATTTAGAACATGGAATTACAAAAAATGCTATAGTCTTCTCTTGGTTGTTAAAATAAACTTTTCTTTTGATTTTTGCAAAATTCTCTTGAAACCATACATAAGACGTTAAGATTATATTTTACTGAGTAAGACAATGAAAAAAATGACGTCCAATTTTTTAATTACCAATTAATCGGTATAACCCGGCAGGAGAGAAGACAGCCGCGCGTTCCGGTAGCTTTTCAAAAATAAATCGATCGAATATGGCCGAGCTACGGTATAAGGGGCTTAGCAAATCGCGCGCACACGCTGTGGCCAATATGGTGGTCGCGCAACATCGAGGCGATATAAATCCTGAAACGCTTACAGTTATTGCAGATCCAACGTAATATCCACTCGAACATTGCGCAGGCGGTTTACGCGGTAATTCGCCGATGACAACGTCGCGATAAAATGAAATCGGTCTACGGCTTTTATAATGGGTTTTAGGCGCGACGCAGCGCCGCGCCGATAGTCGTGACCGTTAATGTCTCGCCGTTCGCCGTGCAAGGAAAATCGACCGAATGAAAGGGGCGGAGGGGAGGAGAGGGGAGAGGGAGTAAGATAAAGCGGATACGGCATGATTTTCGCGAATACAAAACCGCGAATACATTCCCAACTCTATTCCACTTTCAGCGCCGTATCCTCCAAGGAAATGTAACTCGGGCCTGAAATAAGCCGAGTTGAAGTAACGCCCGCGCTATATCGTGCGTTCGAATCAAGTGTCGGCCTTTAAAACGACATATACGACGGCACACCTAATACGATATTCATGAAATCCGATGTGGCCCTCAATGAGATGGCTCATGTTTTGAAATATGAACGAAAGCGATGTGGACGCATATATGAGAGGCAGAGTGAGAGAGATTATGTGTGTGTGTGTGAGAGAGAGAGAGAGAGAGAGAGAGAGAGAGAGAAGGAGGGAAGGAGGAGCAGCGAATTTATGCCTCGCACTTTCTTATAGATAACTTCTCTTCCTTTTTTTCTCTTAGTCCTCGCACCTCACGAGAGGAGTTCGGATTTATCTGGACATTACAACACCTTAAATTATATTTTTATGATAAAATTATTACCATACCGCAATAAGAGACACACTTAAACGCGCAATGCTCCTCTTAAAACTCCTCATCTGATATTCATGACCGGGCGATTTTTTACATCTCTATTCCGAAGAAATATACGGGACGCTAACGATTAGAGTGTTCTTTTTTTTCTCAATGAAACGATCGGCAGATAAATCCTTCGGGGGGCGTCGGAGCGAATTCACTATGCGCTTCATAAATTCATACGCATCTTCCAGTCCCAGCTTTTTAGGCTCGCCCATCCGTCTTTATTGCCCTCGCTTTCGGATATACGATAAAAACTGCTCATGCTACGGCGACTCGACACACGGCGCGGTATACATTACGACGTATGTTATTTCAGTTATTTCACACATGTGACGACCGATCGATCGATAGGTATCGCGTTGCATTCAGGGGGTCTCCTTCTGTCATCGCTCTTGTCCTCCTTCTCTCCCTTCCTCCCTGTCTCTCTCTCTCTCTCTCTCTCTCTCTCTCTCTCTCTCTCTCTCT
>NW_022639583.1:959999-997890 GCF_010583005.1 Odontomachus brunneus | reverse complement strand
TCTCTCTCTCTCTCTCTCTCTCTCTCTCTCTCTCTCTCTCTCTCTCTTTCTCTCTCTCTCACACACACATACAGCTCTCAGCGCGTGCATATCGTGCGCAGAAAACGCACAATGCAACGAGCAATGTATGTATATATATGCGCGTGTATCGATCGAACCGCCCGTACAAATGCGATGACTATTCGTCGCGGTGCAATAACATTCCGTAGGAACGCTGAGACTGAAAAATGAATGGTTGAAAATATTAATGCTTTAAGGTTCAGAGTGTGCATAATTATGTGCATTCTCTTTGGACCCTATCCAAATGTCGTATATTGGCAATGTAATGATTTCGTCGATATAATACTATCAATCTATCCTAGACAGAGTTATATTCTTCATCCCAGCCCGTGAAACAGTAATTTTCCAGCTGGGAAAAGTCAATATGGCGGTCGCGTGCAGAGCAAAATCGTTGAAATCGTTGAAATCGCTTAAAACTGTGTAACTGCGAAGAAGTTTCATTTTAGTTAGTAACACATTGCTTAATTTTATTTAATCACGTGGAGAATATTAACAGGAAATTTCGAGAGGCCCGAAAATTTACTTTGCTATTACTAAATCAGTTTTTTTCTATTTCTTAACTGTAATGTCATTCCGATCTAATGAAATTCAGAGAAAAGTATTTATGTTCTGAAAGAACCATTTTGCGATTTGATATCCACTGTTCCTCACAAGACAAATATTAAGAAAAGCACATGAGCAACATATTCCTAGGATCATAATGCCCCGATTTCTATGACTACCTTAAAGGAAACATGTCAAACACGCTCGAGGCGCTCGTTGTTCGCGGACGGTTCCTAGAAGAGTCTAGTGAGCGCGAGACGCGGCGCTATAATCCGTCAAATTGATCCGACCTATCTCGGGGCTGTCTCGACGTGTAAGTGGTAATAACGGCTCCTTACCTGAAACAGAAAAACAAACGGGGTGCGTTTTAATCGTAGTTCATATCAACGCGCGAGTAAAACTGTGCATTACTTATTTCTAGTGTTTTTATAATTTGTTCAGTCGTATTGTTGCCGACGCGAGGAGATTCATCGGTCAACCTGGAGTCAGATTTTCCTCATAACGAAAGTATGACTCCAAATTGAATTGGAGATATCAATAATTTCCGAATCATAAGTGAATAATAAAATAGGGTTTCTCGCAAACTAGACCTCAGGGTGTGCAAATGAAACCACGTTCTCCAGCTAATATCACACTGGTGGAGTTTGCTTTAATACAATTTTAACCAGAGGGTTGCAAAGATACAGAATGTCAAAAATTGATCCAACACGCGAAATAGGATGACTTCCTTTAGTATTTTCGCTAAAATAAACTCATCTATGAGTCAACTTGTACGATGTCAGCAAGTAACTGTTTAAAGTAGTATTCACCATCAGTAGTATACTTCTAAAATTATGATATTCCAAGATTTACTACAACTTAATTTTATTTAAAACTTGTTATAAATAACTGATAATATCTAAAATTTAGAGTAAGGACACATGTTTAGAGTATAATATGATATTAACTGATTTGTTTAAAAAAAAATTGATGCAACCCCTGTTACTGATTGAGTCACTGTCACTAATTAGGCTATTCTTTCTTGTTTTACTCAAATTTATATTTAAAGTTAGATCTAAGTTTTTCAGTCGAATTATATGTATGACATTTATATCTGTAATTATACAATTCAATTAAACAATTCTCATTTAACTATGTATCCAAATCTGAGTATCTCACTTGAAGAGAGTTTTAAGTAATAAACGATAAACGAGTTTTAGACTATTTGGTGAAGAAAAATATTTTACTCGAACAGGATCGATGCCTGGGCCTCAAAAGGTTAAATGAGGCTCACTTCGCGGATTTCTTTATCAGGGCGCACGCAGCCAAGGCAACCGATGCGAAGGCGTTCAGGATACGAGAGAGAGAGAGAGAGAGAGAGAGAGAGAGAAAGAGTTTTCTGGAGCAGCATTCGTGCATCGAGAAAGAAATAGTCGTTAGCTCTTGATCAAAGCCCGGAGGAGTCGTGTAGCCGATTAAAGCCGCGATAGTAAGCTCGATTGTAAAACAAATTGCTACGAAATTGCGCTTTGTGCTCGCGCGTAATTCCACAACGAGGCCGTCCTCTGGTATATCCGCCTCATTAGATCTGCGAAATGAAAGTACAATGGCTGTCGTTTACAGGTACCCGCGAAAGCTCGACTATCTGCCGTATCGCGCGCGATCCGGCCGGCATAGTTAGCCGCGTGCAGGTGAAGCCACTCGCATTTATACCGCGAGCTACGTGAGTAAATTAAAGCTCATCAGGGCCTCGCGACGGCAAAGGGCGCGTTTGTTTATTAACCCGCTTTAGCAGTCATCTCGCGATAAATGAGAACGCTCCCGGAGGAGATACACCGAGATTATCGTGCCGACGGTAAATAGACGTGCACCGGTCTTCTCCTCGGTCAAAGAAACGAACTTTCATCTCTCGACCGTAACGCACCAGAAGAAACGTGTCAGCAGTTGGAGAAAGATCGACGGGTGCACACACGGAAACGCGCAGGGGGAGAGGGAGGATGCACACACGGGAACGGCGCAGCAGCCGCCGTTGACGCACGACGCGCCCGAATAAACTCTCCCCGTCGTCGGATGTGCTCGAGTCGCGCATCCTTCCTGCAATCCGCCCGCGCGCACACCCCTATCTACAGACGACTCTACGAATCCGTGGGACGTGAGGAAGCATGCCGCGCCATTAATTTATGCACCAAGTGCAGGTAGACGCGCGGGCGCTGGCGGGCACGGGCATGGGCACGTTCTCCTGGCGGGTACCTTAATGGAGCATCGGTTATCGGCGAAATTTCCAATAAGACTCGAGGCACTCGAGTCCGCTGGATTCCTAAGATGCTGAGCTCGACGCGCGCCCGGCGCGTCACGTACGTATCTTTCGGGGGGACAGTTTCGGTGCTTACTACGCGGCGCGGCTCTGCCATTGGGCCAATGTGGGTAATGTAATGCGCCAATAAAAATGCAGAGTGCGATGCTACTTGGGCTGCTGCTGCTGGGAAGACTGCGGTCGCACATATCGGAACGAGCCTGTGCACACGTACGTAGCAACGGCGGCTTGCTTGCCGCCGCTGAGCAGTACAACCGGAAATCTCGAAGCTGCAGGCATTTGGATTGAATCTGCATCTCTCTCTTCGGGAAGGAGACTCGCGGAAGAGAGTCTGGGAAATAAGCATCGCGATTGCCGCTACTAACGGCTCGCTGCGTTCATACATTGAGAGAAACTATCTGATAAAAAATTATCAAACAAATATATTTCATCGATCAGGATATCCGGTTAAATTTAACCGGATATTATCAATCGTAATGGCATTTTATTGGATAAGGCGAATGTCCCAATTAATGATCAAATAATCGTGAAGATAAATTAATTAATTAATAATGCACGTGCTAATATATCTGGCAAGAAAAAAAAATATATAGTTATTTTATTTTTTCTACGATCATCTGGGATCATTTTATACCCCATTTAAAGTTGGGATAAACTCCAATTAAAGATATTATTAACAAAATATAGCATATTATCGATTGCTCATTTTAGGGAAAAGAATAAACTCGTATTAACTGATTTATTGAGAAAGACAAATGTGTGTGTGTGCAGCTGTTACTAATTGATAATTTAAGGTGACAGTTTACCTTAAACAGTTACCTTAAATTGAACGAAAAATTCATTAGTTAAGTTTCCTGACCAGATATAAAAATTTATCAATATTTGATCTGTTTTGGTCGGAGATATTTGTATAGAAATTTTGACCCTATGTTAAATTTTGAATTCTACAACGCAGTAGGAGCAAAGTTAGCAAAGTAGGTTTAATTCTAATAGTACAATTTACTCTTACTTTGACTCTGATGATATGTCCGAAATTTCCCTCTTCACTTTTTTCAGCATCACAATAGATTATATCATAGGCCTCAGAATATCAAAATAAATAGATGTAAATAAATTGAAAGGAATAATGAGATTGAAAATAGGATCAAAATTTCGACTTGAATAGGTTAAATAAAATAAAAAAACATTGATGTAGATTTCAGAATATCAAAATAAATGTTGAATGGAACAATCAGGCTGAAAGTAGAATCAAAATTTCGACTTCGGGTATCCGTTCGATAATGTTTTATACGATAATTTCTTTCACTGTAGAAAACCGCAGAGTAGCCGAGAGAAGCCGAGCTGTTGCCGAGCATGGCCTGATCGATCTGAAAAACATTAAGAACATTTATTAATAATCGTAAAGGAAAGAAAATGTGTGTTGGAATTTTTTCCGAGGCGATTGAGGCATCGCGCTGATCACGATACCGCGAGTGCGTGTCATAAAATTCGCCGCTGCGAACACTCACGATCCGCACTCTTGCGCCAGATACAGTATCAACGTTTCCGTCGATATAAAAACGACACTTCGATATTTACACACACACACACACACACATGTCAACAGTGCAAAAACACTCTCAGCCGTAACATTGCGGCGCCTGCTTCGCACACTCATGCTTCCGCGACGGAGACGGCTAAAAACGAGGGGCCAGAGCGGAGGGAAAGTCAAGGAATCCCAGCTGCTGCATTCTCATCGAGCCGTCCGCGGCAGCCGGGCTCATTAAGCACGGTGGACAAGTGAGCCGCCAGCAATAGGCCGAGACGTTCGCGCGGCAACGGTTTTATGATCATCATGCAAAAATGTCCCGCGTCGACCGGCGACACATTATAAGCGCGAGAGAGAATGCGGTTAATATCGCTTTTACGTACACTCGCTCGCTCGCTCGTGGAACGCAATCGTTATAGTCGCTCGCTAACGTGGCGATGCACGCTCGGCCGTATACCACGCTCGCGCGGATCGGAAGCGGCCGCATATTTGCATGAATCAAAGCAATTATCGGTCTCCCGACGTCGTCCCCCGCGGCCGCCGTTCGCGAGTCCGCTCGTGTGTGCTCTCACACTTACGTTATTATTTCGCGATCATATCCGTGGCGGCGGGCGAGAAGAGGTGGAAGGTGGCTCCCATGAATGTTACCTGTTTGTCGGCTGTCGGGGATGAATGCAACGGGGTTTCGCGTTATCCATCTTACTCTATTCTTAATTAACGTCGATTAAGCGCCAAGACGTCGACTGTCCCTCGAGACGAGCGCGCGTCAACGAGTCTCCGCTCGTTTTTACTCTTGACGCTTTAACGCCAATTTTATCCCGTCGAATGTACCGATAACGCGTCGATAAAATACTGAGAGAAAAAACGTGATATTTGCAACTATAATTATATAAAGATATAATTAATGGCCAATTATGGCCAATTACGACCATTTTTTAGTCAATTAATATAATAGTTTTAACACTTTGTGATGGAACAACCAAAAGATATAGTTAGGGTCAAATTGTGTGAACCTAAACTATATTGTTTGTTTATTCCAACACGAAAATAACAGTAGCAACATATATGTAAGATTATTATCTCTAAAATTATAATACAATTAACTAAAAAATGTTTGTCGACTATAATTTATAGTAATTATTTTTACATATGATTATAGTTATAAATACCAAACATTTTTTCTCAATGAAATGTCTCGTTGACGAAAGTAACGATTCCGGTCTCTCTGCGAGGTGAGATAAACGTTCCAATTGCGTAACAGATATCTTACGAGAAGTATAACAAAAGAATATTCTATTCACTGCTAGGTGTTAACTGATTAGAATTTTCTTTGACTAAAATAATCAACCAATCAATTGTCAGAATTAATCAATTATCATATATATAATCACAAACACCCCAAAAAAGTGTAACCTTATACGGAAAAAACAATATAATTGATATAAATTTTGTTCTGCCAACCAAATTAATAGTAAAATATAGAATAATCAATTATATGGTTGCTGTGTAATTACAAAGCAATTGCTAGATTAAGATGACGATATCTAGTTGCTCCAACTAAATTATATTCATAATAAATGTCACCCCAATCGATTTCTGATTGCCATAACCGGATTACACACGCAACTATATTAATGTAGTTTATATATCGGATGTTTTCCGGTCGGGTACAAAAATTTATCAGTATTTTAATCGGAAATATCTGTTTGTTAATTTCTTATGTAATAATTTCTCTCAGTGCGATTTGTCGATTATTGTAGTGAACTAATATTTTAATCGATTAATACCCGGCACTGGTCTTGTCAAATGAGAGATTCAAGAAACTGAATCCGCGAGATGAGCCGCGAGACGGACACATCTAACGCTCTAAAAGCGCGCTAACGACGCTGGGGGAACTTTGATGCGGGATTCGCACGGAGAAAAATAATTTTGCTCTTTTAGCAAAATCGTCGTTGCTACTGCATATTCGTAGTAACATAAAAAATTTAGTTGACGTAACTAATTTTACAAATTATTCGTTATCAGAGCAGAAGTAGTTTCGTTGCCAGGATAGAAAAAATTTGTTGAGTGTGTTTATCCTAAGAATCACGTTAATTTGCTATTGATGCAAAACAATGTATCCTTAGCAAATTTATTTGCTATCGGAGCAAAACTGCAACTGCTTATATAAATCCATCATGGTTCTTATAGTTAATATTTTGTAGATTCAGCAAATTATATCCAGCAAATAGTTATTAGTACTCTTAGCAAATCTTTCTGCTGCCATATAATGACGAAAAGATTTCGCCGGGCCAACAAATTATTTTTCTTCGTGCGCCAAACATTAGTCGCAAGATTCGCATAATACCGCGTTGCGGGTGATCATCGGGAGCGTTGTTGCCGGACTGCTTAGGGGCACTTTTAAGTTCATTCGCATCGCCTGATTACGGGATTATCCCGCCAGGATCGGCTCGCAGTCTGCACGGGACGTCGGATTTATAACTTTAATGCCAGCGATAGAGTAG
Organism: Odontomachus brunneus; assembly: GCF_010583005.1. Lineage (NCBI taxonomy): Eukaryota > Metazoa > Arthropoda > Insecta > Hymenoptera > Formicidae > Odontomachus > Odontomachus brunneus. The sequence goes on along the minus strand of NW_022639583.1, from coordinate 990,962 downwards.
CATTATACCGCTCCTGGTCTGCTCCGTCTGCCCTGCGCGGGGCTAGACCGCATTTCTATCCGCGAAAATAATCGAGATTTATAAACTTTTGCGCTCGCGACCGCGAGGCCGGCGAGTCTCGACGAATGATGAAAACTCGGTCGTGTCCAGCGAGTACTACCGCGAGTGGTTTCTTTATACGCACCAGGGATGGCAACGACGGCGCGTACGTATGTTTTTGCTGGACGCGGCCGTCATTCCGGGGCCGCCGTGACGGAAAATGTAGTTGAGACTGCTCGCCATCACACACGGAAATCGACCACTATGTAGACGGCGGCTCGCGACAGTCGCGGCGTGGTCGCAGGATTAGAATGCGGCTCCGCCGTTATGCATAATCGAACACGATCAAGAGCGTTATCTATTTGCGACGCGAGGCAAAGCGCGTCTCGTTAGATCACTAGATTCATTATATCTCGCTTAAATCTAGCTTGTCCACGTTTTTTCGACGTATTTCTTACATCGTTCCAATGAATCCTTTGAAGTCCAGTGTGTGTAATTATGTACATCCACTTTAGATCCTCTCTTCAAATTTTTTATATTAATAAATTAATTACTCCGTCAGTATGATACCATCGGTCCACCTTAGATAGTTCCTCGTTCCAACCCGTAATTTGTCTGCTGGAAAAAGCCAGTGTGGTGATCTTATGCAAAATAGAATCGTTCGCTCGAAATTGTGTGTATGTGTGTGTGTAAAGTTTTTCAAAAAAAAATTGTTCTTCAATTTCTTATCAATGTCATCATAAAGGTCGCTACTTATACTCATTATCGTAGTTATAAAAAATATATGAATATACAGAGTGTTTTCTAAGTATATGTAAAAAATACAAGAAATGTTTACTCACATCAAAATAAGAAAAACTTTCATATACTTGGTGTCTCGTGTGTGACTTTTGGATATTGGAAAATTATTTTGAGAATTCTGAGCATGTTACTAAGGGAGCAGAATCACATTAACTCAAATTGTGTGGTGTTGAGCGATTATATATTAAGAAATATATAACATATATTAAGAAAAAGATTCATATGAATATATGTCCTAAAAAGCTTTGTTTCCAAAATATACTACCAGAACGAAAAAATAATAATGAAACAAAAATACTTAATTTTGTGAGTATTTAATACAAGTAGAATAGATTATACTTTGAGATGGTTTTCACCTATCAAAAAATAAATTGAAAACTAAGATTATTATTATTCCTATCTTGCGCATAGGCTAGAACCGTCCATGTTCCTGCAGGTTGTTCAGATCATATAGTATTAGTATCTAGAGCATATTTTGAGAACATGCTTCCCTGTTCCTTCGGCAATTTTATATAGTTTTTTCAAGTAATTTTCGTGTTTCCAAAGATGTATTTTCGAAAATAACGTCGTATGCGTATCTCGCTCAGCACCGTCTCCTGGATAACAATTTGAGTTATCGTGATTCTGCTCCCTCAGTAACATGCCCAGAATTTTTAAAATAATTTTCCAATATCCAAAAGTCGCACTTGAAACACCAGGGATAATTCCTTCACTCTGTGAGTTCGTTTGATTGTACAATTAAATTATATGTATTCAGAAAATCGTTCTCTCTTTCTCTCTCCTTCTCTCGAAGATTAATTTTATTCAGACCACAAAACTTTTCATCAAGTGCGTCTAAAGACTACTTTATGAAGACAAAATTTTACTCGAGCGGCATCGATGCCTGAATCTTAGAGTTTTAGCAGAACGCAGCAAAGCTGCTCTGAATCAGCCACGATTCTTAAATGTTAAACGCATTCGAAATCGTCACGGTCGATCGACTGGAAGGAGTGCGTGCACAATAGTACAATGTAGACTTTCTAAGCGTTCTACCTTCCTCCCTCCTCCCTCCCGCCCGAGCCGTTTAACAACGTCGTTGACACGCCGTCACGTCGCGTCGCGTAATTAAAGACCGCAATTCTGGAGCAACGTGTGTTCTTTACCCCGTGCTGGCGCGATACCGATCTTCACGTATCGCACGGCGCTCCCTCATGCGCCGCGTGTGCGCGACGATGCGCCTTGAGCGATTCGAATTACGTTAATTAACGAGACGAAGTTACGGAGCGAAAGGAGAGAGTTTCCGCGTCGAATCGTTCCGCGGAAACAATGCGCGCCGCGCCAGAAGCCGCCGCCGCCGTCGCTGCCGCTGCCAACTCGCGCGCGCGCGATTCTGTCCAGTTTTGGGTATTACGAAGTTACCGTACGTACGTTATGTACATACCCACGTGTATCCGCATACGCGGAGATACGCGCGGGAGTGCGCGCGTAGTTCCCATGACTCATCTCATTACAGAGAAACCAGATCCTCCGGCACAATGCGCCGCTGCTGCACGCGACAACTCGGCGAGAACGCCTCCCTCCCCCTCCCCCTCGCGCACGCGCGCGCATTCGTTCGTAATTAATTACACGCGCGTGCACCGTCTCTGCGACAAAGTGCAGGGCACCTACCTACCTACCTATTTCTACCTACCGCCGATCTACCCCCGTCTACCTGTGCCTCCCCCCGACCTGTGCCTATACCATACCTCTACAACCCATCCACCTATGCCCGCGGTTTTGTAGAGATAGGTGCGTGCAAATCGGCGGGAAATAATCAAGGCGCGCTCCGTGACGGCGCATACTTAATGCGCTCTGATTGAGTGTCATTAGCGAGCGTCGATGAGTGCGGTCGCGGTGCTGGTGGTAGTGGTATGCCCCGTCGTTCGCCGGAACGCCGGGGACTCGATCAGCCCGCGTTACACTGTTTCCGTCGCTTTCCCGCACGACGCGATCCTTAACGAGCGCTATTAATCGGGTTATGAAACCGGTAAATCTATAATTAGGGAAAAAAAACTGCCGGAATGCGAGGCATCTGCGCCGCAGCGCGCGAATCGCCTCGCGTAAAAGAGGATGTGACCGATTACTAATGAGTCTGTCCAGAATAATGAACAGGTAGAATTACATTTTTTTCTTTGTCTTTCTCTCTCTCTCTCTCTCTCTCTCTCTCTCTCTCTCTCTCTCTCTCTTTTTCTCTCTCTCTTTTCATGTCCACCGCGCGTAACGTTCGTGTTTCAAAAATAGCGATCCCCGTCGGTCGTAAAAATAAAATATTATAATAGCGGTGTGTATAAGGCCGACCTTTATTTTTCCGCCATGCGCTCGTGTCGCGCGACGACTCGTAATACGTTACGTCTCCCTTGTTCTTTTTTTTTCGCTAACCGAGCGATATCAGTGATTCATCAGTGGCGTGTGTGGTGAGAACGTGTCGAATTACTGCGTAAAATTTCAACAACGGACAAGGACGCATTGTGAAAGATTAAGCAACGAATAATAATAGACCAGCAAGGTCCAAAGGACTTTAGCGTGTGAATTTTGAAAGCACGCGCATGATGACAGATATGTAAAATTACTATTGGATTTAAAGTGACACTCACGGTGAAATGACGGTAAAATGGTGGTCTATTGGTAATTTTGGTAAAATCCATTGTTTTTGACAGTTTTATGCATAAATAGACTGTATTCATGTTTTTTACATTAATGCATAAAATAAAACAACATTTTTCTTGTATTGTTATTAAATGTACATCTGACATGTCTTTCAGATAAAAGGAAGGAAACTATTTATAATCTTTCGAGAATATTAAAATTCCCATTCCTTAAAATATTATTAAAAATTTTCAATTATTTATATATATATATATATATATATATATATATATATATATATATGCTACAGCCTAGTCGCTAAAATAAGGTAATAAATGAAAATGCTGTAAACCTGTAAAAACTATTATAGTCTGAACAATATAGATTAAGAATATAGATTAAGACTTTCACATCTTATTACACCTTATTACGCCTTCTGTTTTGAAAATCTTAATGGCTCTAACCAGGGATAATTGGTCATACTTGGTCCCTATAACGACATATCTTTCTTTATAAGGCTCAGTTATGACCAAGATAGGCAAATCTTGATAAATAAGCTAAAACTTTATAAATAAGCCATAAATTAATATTGATGTGGATGTTTCAAAATATAGGCATGTTGTAGGATCCAAATATGGCCAAAATTCGAAATGGAATCTCGCAAATAAATTGATGCTTACATAAAAACTCCAAACAAGATTTGTGCTAATCAGCCTTGATCAGCGATACTCAGCCAATTCCTGAAATGATTTCAGTGAAGAAATAATTATTCACTAATAATTAATACGTGTGTTGTATGTTGTGTGTGTGATCGATAATTATAAAGCAAATATCTTGATATGAGAGTTATTATATTTTAAATAGTAAATATTAAGAAGTAAGTATTAAATAGTAAGTATTAAGAATAAGTATTTAATCTAGTTAGACGTACCAAGGTAGAACTTAATCAGATTTACAAGTCTAAGCGTTAATTTGTAGGAGCGTTATGTCTCTGTATAAAACCTAAGTGGACCTGTCTTTATAAAGTATTGATAGAAGTAGAGAAAAACTGTCTGGACCCTTTTAAATCCCCGCTTTAAATTTCCAGACGGGCATGTGGCCAGCCGGTTCTTGGAGCCCATAAAGGGACTTCCATAATAGGTGAGATCCGCCGCAGTGGCTGACGCTATCTACGCATCGGTACATTGTACGCCACGTCGTGCCATGTTCGATGTTGTAATCCCATTTCTGTCACGATACACAGCGCGTAATCAGCATCAACGATATCGACTCCGAGGTGACCTTTAAGCCCGTTAAACGCCCGGCGATGTCCCGTAATGTATTTTTCACGGCACGTCAAACATTAATCTTGAAGTTTTTGCGAAGTTTTGCGAGCGCTCTCACTGCACAAGCTCACTGTGTATTCCAATTTCGTTACTTTGTCTCGCGGCGAGGTAAGTGCTGTATATAATCGCGGGTGTTTACTTTTTAAAATTAAACAGTCAGAGAACATCGCACGCGAGAAAGAGGGAGGAAGCGACTCGGAAGAGGTACGTCCGCGGTGTTTGCAGAAATTACATTAAAACTTAATATTTTCATACGTGCATACGCACGAGTCAACGACGTAAATGTTCCGCAAGGAAAGTGACCACCTCCGGCCGGGTGTGTTTGTCACGTAATTAAATATGCTCCGCGAGGAGACGGGGCATATTTTTGTCAATATTTATGCCGCTCCGCGCGCGCCGAAAAATGAGAGTCCACTCCTGAGGGAATACGGAAAAGAGCGGGACGCAACGAGAGCAGTAAAAAGACTGATAAAGTTACTGCACAGCCACTGAAATAAATGTCACGAGTTAGTTACTGCCCCGTGAAGTGTACTGACCGCGCACCCACACACCTTTACGTGCACACAGCACACGTGTACGCGTGACATTCGCATACTCGTTGTTCGGCGCGGCGCGAACTTAACGCATAGCACATTAATTCATCTTTTTCCTTACTTCCGCGCCCCGCCACTGCATAATTTAAATCACGCTTTACGTCGACCTTTATATACCGTGATTGCGACACTTGTTTAATTGCATTTACATACATTTGCAATCACCGCGCATAACAAGCATGCTTCGGTGATAGCACAACGCGATTGTCCATTAATAAATCATCAGATCACGACGAAAGCCACCGAAAAGCTGCGCTTATTGCCATCGAAGTTATTCGATGCGTGATTCACGCTGTAAGGAAAATACGCGGGAGAATTCTTCAGAAAATTCCGAAAATCGCAGGATCGTGATCGTGGCGCGAAGCAGTTACTACCTGATTTGCTTAAAGATTCGAGTCGCAATTGCGAGAAGCAAGCGCGAGATTGCAAAAATTCCTTTATCGCGGCGCGGGAATGAAATTCGCCGGTGCGCCCTGCGTATTGTTTCCGCCACTTATTTTTACGCTTTCTCTCTATATGTGCTCCTCCCCCTCTCTCTCTCTCTCTCTCCCTCTTCCTCTCCCTCTCCCTCTCCCTCTCTCTCTCTATCTGTCTGTCTATCTCTGTCTTTATCTCTCTCTCGTCCGTGAGCTATCCGATGCATGTAATAATAAATGTCGGTTTTATAACGATAAGGTAACGTCAAGCATGGGCTCGTTTCTTCGTGTGCGCTCTTCGGCGCGCATAGTCTTCCCTCTCCTATCCCTCTCGCTCTTTCTCTTTCTCCTTCGTTTCCTCCTCTCTTCTTGCGCCACCTTGTTTCTCACCCCCGCGTTCTCCGCCTCCTCATTTCGCGACGGTTACAAGCGGGACGATCGATACTGACGCGTAGCAGCGCGTTAACCGACTGCGTGGTCCCGTTAATGTCCTCTGGGCAATTAGCATAGGGCTCCTAATTAAAAACGCTCCGCGGCTTAACTGAGTGGTCGAACGTGCATATGCGTGCGTACGTGCGCACGCGTGCGTCTGTCTGCATGACGAGAATAGCGCTGTCTTTACAGGTGCGAACATGGGCTCTCGCGACCTCTCATTCTCGAGCGCGCCGAAGTCACACCTGTATATCGGCATTTAGGCATTTTTTTATACTGGATTGATCCTCCTAGTTCGTGCGGATTTTTAGATAAAGTTTAGATAAATGCATTTTATTCTGGTTAAAAACAATCTTAATGATGTATGCGTCATTTTGCTTGACAATCTTCTGCCGTCTTTCACGTAATTTCATAATTCTTCTCTCGTAAGACTCTTGTGCTTTTCTGGCGAAGCCAGAAACGTTCCAAGACATTCCTCACATCTTCTAAAGAAGTGAAGCTTATACCATCAAGGAGTTCTATAATGAGCGAGACAGATGATAATCAGAGAGGATAGTATCGAGTGAATATGAGTGGATGAGGCAAAACAACCCAACCAAACTCTAACAATTTTCACGGAAGTAGAAAAGCATAATGAACTAGAAAAGCTCATTATTGCCTTCTACTTTTAAGCTGCAACAAACACACACACACACACACACACACACATAACTGCAACTTCTTTAAACAGATTACCACTCATACCACAAAATATAATATGCTCTGAAGTGTTAGCTATCAAACCATATGCATAGATAACTAATTATATACGGAATTAATACCGACTACTTAACAACAACATTCGAATGCCAATTAGACAAGAATTCGCATGAACTCACAGATCAACCTAATATTTTCCAACACGCTGAATTATCTGGCAGCTCGAAACATCGCTAGAAGAGGGAAGTAAAATTGCTGTCATTATGGTGCCTTGTAAAGGCGCGGGAGCTATTTCAAGATTTCGGCGTATAATATGATGTATACGCGACAGCTAAAAGAAACAGAGAGAAGTGGAAAAAAGAAAAAAAAGTCTCCCCGTAATTACTAATCGCGCCGTTTCAATGGCGCGCGTGCGCGATTAAAGAACTTTCCGAGAGAGAACGTTATTAAATTCTGAGAGGACCGACGTCGGAGATATTCTCAAGATGAATCCCGACGAGCGACTTGGCAGTGACAGAAAGTTTCGCGCTCTCCTACCCCTTAAGAAGGAGAGGATTATTATATCGTAGATTACTCCCGTTTAATGAAGCAATTTCAACGTGTTTAATTAACTCCGCCTAAATATTCAGACCTGCGTCCCCCCGTCGGTTAAAAATGCGTCTCTCGCTTAGTCGTTATCGCGCTTAATGAGTCCCCGTCGTTTATCGCACGTGTGTGTGCGCTAGCATCAACAAATATTTACCGCTCCTTTCTCTCTCGCGCGCGCGCGCGCGTAACCCACGTCATATATTTATTATTATAGGTCCCGATCACGTCGTCGGGGCGCGCCATCGCGGCAACCGAAGAAACATCGGGGTTAATTCTACGATCATAAATCCCATGATCTACGAGCGCTCGGGATGATAACGCTTCGCAATGTAAATGTTGTTCAGCATCAAACATTTGTACACTGAGAGAAATTATTCAATAAGAAATTAACAAACGGATATTTCCTACCAAAATACCGATCAATTTTTGTACTCGATCAGGAAACATCCGTTAAGAAATATCAGTTCATAACTTAAACGGTTTTTCGGGTAAAATGCTATTATATATATATGATCAGAAGTTCGATTAAATTTAATCGGATATCCTGATCGGATATAAAAATTCGTCGGTATTTTGGTCGGAAATATCCGTTCGCTAATTCTCCATCGGATAATTTTCCTCAGTGCAACATTCGCCGATATCAGTAACATAGTATGTTAATAGTATCTCGCGCGCGTAATACTTGTCGCGTGTCGATTGCAATATCTAATCACTAGCTTAGTCTTTTTTTACTCGATTTCGGATCTCCCGGCGTAATCATTCTGACCGCTGATAATCCCACCAAGTGATATGACCTTTAGGTTACATAATTCGCGCGAGATCAATACTGGAGCATGCAAGAGCCAATATTAACGATCTCCGAAATATGCTGGTAAATATTTGGCGGCTATGCCCAAGCCCGCTTGGCTCAAGGATATCGTGCTTATACGAACGTACGCGTGTGTATGCGTGTGTGCATGCGTGTGTACGCGCGTGCATGCGGGACACACACTGACGCGTATTTGGACCGGTTCGCTTGGTATACGCATCCCGCGATCGGCTTTTGGCGCCTCCACGTCAGAACGGCGAATGTCCACAGTCGATTTGAACGGTATTACGCCAGAAGCGATTTCACCAGAGCTTCCAGCGTAATTGATTCGCAACGGTTATGTCATCCTCGAGGAAACCGGAGCAGTTCGCGAGAGAGAGAGGGAGAGAAAGAGAGTGAGAGAACGCTTTCGACTGTGGCTCAAATGTGATTCGCACATCGCAGATTCACATAAATCGGTCCATATGCTATCATTTCTTCGCTCTTGTTTTACAAAGAGACAATTGTTTTGTCGTACATAAGACTGCGAGGTGTGCATAGACAATATCGACCCGCTTGTTATAAGGAATTCAACGTACACGGAGAAAACTTTTATGATTGCTATAACCACATTCTATGTGATTAGAATAGAAATTTATGCAAATTTAAGTTATATGGATGTTGCATTAAAAATTGCTGTTGTTGCATGACATGTAGCTCTTACAATCATAGTTCTTATGATATGCAATAGTTAATTAGTGCATTCTCATGTTGCTTCAACTGAAAGAATGTTGCTGTTTCTCTTGCGAATAAGGGAGAGCGGGTCTTGATGGCTTCAATTGCTCATATGCTTTTTATAGTTATTTATTTTAAGAAGAACAGTGAATATATATACAAAATCGTGAAATGGTCCCTTTAGAACATAGATATTTTTCCTTGAACTTCATTACAATTGGAATAATATTATACTTAAAAATAAAAGAAACTGATTTAGTAGTAGTCATTTTCAAGCCTCCCAAAATTTTGCATTAATGTTCTCTATCGTACGTGAGTAAAGCAACATATTACTAGTTAGAATGAAGTTTCTTGCAAGTATATGATGTACTGTTTTAGACAATAAAACCAATTTTCATTCATGGAATGATTGAAATCGTGCATATGGGCGGACGAGGTAAAGTTGGCCCATAATTAAACGCCGGCAGGAAAGCTGCCGGGAACTCTCGCGGTGACCCCGGAACTATTAACCAGGATACATATTTTATGCGTGGCCTTCTTTACCTTGCGCTACTAGGTAACTGAACCCAGTATCAGGGCAAGATAATCATGTGTTACTGTGTGTTTGTATTTTAATTATTATAAAACAAAAATAAGTCGTCAATGATGTCTTAATCAGAAAATAGAAATATGATGTAGTAATTTGTATGTTATAATATTTTTATTATAATTATCTTCATCATATATTAGCTTAAACTGCACTCTACTGCCTAGATTATCATAAAGTGTCAAGGAGATGAGTCAGGAGGAAGGAGTGTCCAAGTTTCATGGTAGCCTATATTTTCCTCAGGTTACTAAGTAGAAAGTAAGCAAGCAAAATTTGATTCAGTTCGGTCAAAGAATTTAAAAGTCTATAGGCAACATATATACAGACAGACAGATATTTTATTTTATATATGTAACTATACAAATAAAAGTGTGAGAGTAAAAATAAGGATAAGATTAGCACTTGATTATACACGAGTTCAACAACAGTGAATAATATTTGATATAAAAATATAAATATATACTTAACAATAATTTTTAGCATGGAAAATATTGAATTTAATATACAAATTTTTTATTGTTAAAAGTACCCTGATTACATGGGGAAAATATTGTAACAAAAATTATATTAAAATTATATTTCTTTTTATAACGTTTTTCTATAAAGCTGGACTGTACTAAAATTATAGCATAAATTACTATAGACATAGTAAATTTGATGATTTATCTGGTATACGATATAAAAACAATTTATGTAAATATAATAATTCATATAATTATAATAAGTTTGTGATAAAAAGTCATGTGCATAATATTTTTCAATAAACATATAGTAATATCGGTCATCATTTTGTATATAGTCCAAGATTATAAAAATATTGTTGTATCTTCTACTACAATATTTTCTCCGTGTACAATAAGCTTGAGTGAGTATGTATTGTGTGCTTGTTTGTATGTCAGAAACGGTCATTTTGTAAAAATCTAATAATGTTAGTTAATGCTGTGTGCAAAATGAAGGCAGAGAAAGGCTTTGTTCGATCCAAATTTAGTTCTGGTGGATGTTACGTCATACATAACGCATTTAAACGCGGCACGCAAGGGCGGATACAGATGTCAACACATCATGCGATATCGCTTTGACCAGAAGAGGAAACCGCGTTTCCGCGTTTGCGTGGAAACCCATGCGGCCACGGCAGGGACAAACGGATAAAGCGGCCGCAAGCGAAACCATGCCGCTAGATGCGGACGAAGTAAAAAATGCGACGGGACGGCCGAAATGTAAAAGTGGGCCTACCTTTCCCGGACATTACGAATTATCGAATGAAAGGAATTCAGCTAACGTATACACGACATTCAACCCGTTCTCTCGCTCGCTAGCGTGATCAACTGTCTCGAATTTTGAGATATCCCGATTTTTGTCTCTAAAGGCGTCCCGGAAGAACCTTAGGCGGGATACCATTTGTCTTCATTCTTCACATAATATAAAATAAATAATATAAAATCTTATTATTATTTATTATTTATGTGTAATGAAAAAGAAAAGTATTTTCTATGTTACTTTCTTATTGCTTATTGCTTTTATATTTTTTATGCTTTGATAATTATTCTTCAATTATGTCTTAAGAATTGTATCAGTCTAATTTCAGATTAATGGATTACGCTACATATTACGTTACGGCTACAGCAATTTGTGTACGAAGACCTTTAGAGCTATTTATTAACAGTTGTCATCTGAAACTTATCTCATGTGAGGCACTCGGATTTTTGTTTAGAGTTAGGTCTAAGTTTTCCAATTAAATTATATGATGTGACACTTATATCTCTAATTGTGATTCAATTGAAAAACTCTCATCTAAGTCTGGATTCAAATCTGAGCGACTCGTCTGAAGCAAGTTTCAAGTAGTGACTGTTAATACAGGTTTAAGGGTTGGTCGCACCCTACTCGCTCGGCACGCACTAATCGAATCCTCTTTGTTCGGGCAGTGTGCTTCCGCCTTAAAGGAGCGTTCTTCCGCGTAGCTGGCGCACTAACGTCGATTTACGGAGCGTACGCTTCCCCGTATCCGTGCCCGGGTCAAGAAGCATGAATGAAACTGCAGTTATGTAAAACCGCGGCCGTGGCGACGGTACGCGCGCGCATGTTGTGCAATTAAGATCCTAAGAAGTGTGTCGAGTCGCGCAATTAAGGGGCGTCGCTTAACGACAGCGAGGGGAAGCGCGAAGACGAGAGAGAGGGCGGCGAAAGAAATTGTCTGGGGATTGTAGAAGCCGTGGATAACCTGGCGAGGTCATGAGAGAATACGCGTGGCGATTTCTTCCCGGTCGCATAGGTCTCTGTTGCGAACTCATTAGTATGCCGGCTTGCCTGATTTACCACGAGCGCATTGCAGATACCGCTCCATCGGTCGTTTTATCGTCGGTTACAACGTTGCGATAAGGAATATTGCTCGCGACATTTAAATCGCGCGCAAAGAAAAAAAGGAACGTATACACGCGTCTGTGGGATACGCGCGCAAATTCTTGAGATACCGATACGTCGGCCGAACGTGTTCCGATAACCGAAAACGTAAAAACAGATCCCGAGAAATTATAAAGGCCGGTTGCGCAGGACGAGATACGTCTCTTCTGCTCCCAGCTCGCTTATCGCGCCTTACATTGCAGGATCTTCTTTGCAAGATTCAACGACACTTCGGTTAGTTAACTCTAGAACACCACACTTCTTTCGAGTCCAGATTTCACCACGCAACCATTTTCAATTATCAATACTTCCTCGAAAAGTGGATATTTTCTAACTTTTTTTTTTTAATTAAATGCCTAAATATCAGGAATACGCCTATATCATTAATTAGGGGGAAATTACGATAAATTCGGCGACTCAAACTATTTTTCAAAAGTATTTTGAATGTGGGAAACACAATAATGAAAACCAAAAATCGCTAGGACTGTTTAATTTTGAGATTTCTACAAACATCTATTGTTGATATTTGTTTATGTACAGAAACATGTGCTATTGTGTTTCTTTTTTTTTTTTTATTTGCGATTTCCAATACATACATGTACAGGAATTTTTCTAATTTTTTTAATATTCATTATTTTTAGTATATCATAGATTTATCAATTTAGTCAGACAATTATTTTGATATAGATCTTATATTTGTCATATATTATATTTGTCATTTTATATATTTTTTTTTTATTTGTCATTTTCTTATATTTGTCATTTATATGAATAAAAAATCTTAGATAAGCTTTTCTGTTTAAAGTTATATTAAATTTTAGTTATAAGTTAATTTATAGTAATTATTTTAGAAAAACGTAGCACACAAATTACTTAAATCTTAATATATGTTATCATAAACATGATTCATAGTAGACACATAGTTAAGAGAGGAACATCAACTAAAATAGATATTACGACAATAAGCGCTAATGTTATTGACACAAGTAGGGTTAAGTTAAAATTTTTTCGGGGGTAAAATGTGCAAGAAGAATTATTATTCCTTCATGTTTTTCAAATAGTTTAATATGATGCAGATAGAAAGAGTAGCATACGCAATTTTATCCAAAAGCCACGCTTCGTTCACGGCCACAGCGGACAATAACGTAATGTGCGAATTATCACGCTTGCGTAAACTTAAACACCGGGCGTTTTTTCGGTCGATTCATATGTGCGACTCATATGGACACATCCACGAACGTCAACGAATTACGGCTCGTGCGCGCTATCGCGATCTCTTATCGCGACTCGATCTGATTCGATGCATCTCGGAAGCACGACTCACCGCGAATCTCCACCGCGCCCGTCGGCATATGCGTGTACATAAACATAAGTGTCTACTGGCGCGATATCACGAGCCGAGTATTCGGGCAATTAGCAATTACGGATAATCTCCGGAGCGATCACCTAATAGAGCAGAATGTTATTGTTGGTAAACTAGGCGAAGGATGCGCGGCGCCGTCGCCACCGCCGTCGCCACCGCCGCCGCCGCCGCCGTTACCTCGTCCTTTCCCCGATTACCATAAATGGTAATAGCGCACTTATTCGTGCGTCGGCGTCGGTGCATAGCCTGTAACCGGGCTCCGCTTGACGCGTGCACGCATACATTTGCGTGCCAAAGAGATCCGAACCACGCTCCTGAAGTTTAATGTGTATATTACCCGCGAAAATGTATGCATCGACGTCCCCTTGAGCGGAAACGAGCTCGCGCGAATCTCCCGATATATAATGTGTCACGTGTCTTACCGCGTAACTTCGTCGACTAATTTGGCACGTAACGATCTCGAGCGGCGTTCTTTGCAAAATCAAACCTACGCTGCTGAAAGAAGACTTTCGTAACAAACACCAAAATTTGGTGGTTGTTACTAAATTAATCAGTCAAATAATGCGTGCCTAACATAAAGTAATAATTAGGAAATAATTTAGTTTACATAAAATAAATGTATAATTCTCAGAACTAGAAAGATTTAGTTGCTTAACCTATACGCTGAGAGAAATTATTCAATAAAAGATTAACAAACGAATATTTTGAAAATTCTAATAAATTTTTGTATCCGATCAGGAAACACTCGATCAGAAATATCGGTTCATAATTTTTTCATCAGTTTATCTGATGAAATGCTATTATAATCGGAAGTATTCGATTTTAAATTTAATTGGATATCCTAATCGGATATAAAAATTCATCGATGTTTTTTGATCGGAAATATCCATTTGTTAACATTTTAGCGGATAATTTCTTTCAGTATATGTTTAAGTCATCAAACTAGATTCTAGAGGTTTAATAGCAAATCTTGGCAGAAAATGAGATATTCGTTAATTAGTACCAAAACTTGTGCTCGATATGAAAATCTTTTGTTTAGGTAATGTTTTATTTAACTTAAAAAATCTTATTATACTATTTAAGCTATTTTAAGATGTCTATATTTTTGACATTGCGAGAAATTATCTGATGCAAAATTAACAAACATATATTTTCGATCAAAATCCCGATAAATTTTTGTATCCAATCAGGAAATATCCAATAAGAAATATTGGTTCATAATTTTTTCATCGGTTTATCTGATGAAATGCCATTATGATCGGATATATATGATTAAATTTAATCAAATATCCTGATCTGATATAAAAATTTATCGGAATTTAATCGGAAATATTGTTAATTTTTTATTACGGATTTTATTATATTTGACATGACGTATTGTTTGGAGCAAATTTTGATAATTTTTTTCCTGTTTAATTCATGATAATTATTTTCCTCGTATCTCTATCTCGTCAGTTCATATGATAAATATGAAATAAATAAATATAATATTCCATATGAACCCTTTATAAGGGATTTTATATAATGCTACAATGTTTAGTCGTATCCACAGAAAAACCTAGCTATATATATATGTAGAAATCTTTTTGCAAATTTTACATATGTATTTTTAAGCTTCTAAATTCAGTTGTAAAAATACCACAATAATCATTGAGATTTTCCAGAACGGAGCAAACACACGATTCAGTATGTACAAAACTACAGATTTTGTATTAGATTTTGTATCAGTAATCATTGTAAATATTTTGAACTCAAAATACCAGTTTTGAAATTTTTTATCGTTTTTTGTCGCACATTGAGCATCCGATTCTTGGATGTACTTTTCTTGCATGTACTTTCGTTGTGTAAAAGTATTTGCAATTCTGTGCAGCCAATAGGACGTAAACTTTGCAGAAAAACCGATATTTTGTCGTTTAAGTTCCCAAGTATGGCATCTCATCAACTTGAACAAAGTTCTGGTAACTTTAACCGGAATTCTGATTCGTTCATATTTCACCAGACATTTGGTTAATGCAAGACCGAATCTTGTTTTTCGCGTATCCTTGACGGGATCCTCTCATGTTATGGTCTCAAGGGAATCCGCCCGAAACCAAAGAAAAATATCCTAGAAAAAAGAATTCTAATTGCTATTCCGTGAAGCTCCAAGGCGGAGCGATGACGATCACACTCTCCGCGAAAGAAGCAAGGGGCGATCGATAACCCATGCGTCATCGCGGCCGTGGACGCGCGAGAAGGGTGCGAAGTGCGAATGGCTAATTAGTGTTTCGACGTGGACGTCAACGTCGGTGGATCCTCCTCATCCGGACACCGTGTATCGCGCAATACGGCTCCGCGTGTCATGACGAACGCGAATCCGATCCGACGCCGGTTAACCCTACGCACATTCTAACGGACCTATTTGCAAATTGGTTTTCCCTCGACGTGGCTGAGTTGTCGGCCGGCGATAAACGCGGATACCCGTTCGACGGATGAACGACGTGCGTTTGCCTGATTGGAACTGCGGCCGTCGCGCGCGCGGGATGGAATTGATGAGGAAGACGACGATGTCCGTCCCGTGCGAATTTATTTCCTCGCGGTGGCGCGGCGGCAGCGGCGTCGACGCTCGACACGTAGCCGACGAGCGTCGACGCCGTCGCCGCCGCCGCCGCCGCTGTCGTTGAAACGCGTCGAAGTCACGTCTCCGGATGGTTGCGTTTATTCCGCCGGTCGGTTACCGGCTGCCGACTACTTGGAGGACCGTAAAAGTGCCTCGTCTAGAGAAAACGGTATAATAAGCGGCACAACGTGGAGACGCAGCGTCGCGCGACAAGTCCGATGAGGCTAGATGGAAATGTGTGTCACGTTTCATATCGTTTGTAGCCATTTATGCGTGTCGAACAAGTATATTTTATTAGCGACAAATTTAGAATATTAATGGTTTCCGTTAAGTTAAAAGTTAGAAGTTTTCATTTAGAATATATATAAACAGGATGTCCCAGATCACCTTCACAATTTCTCGTGAGGACGTAGAGCGGATTGAGATGAACACAAAAGTCTCATACCGTTTCGCGATATTCGCAACAATAGTCGAAATATTAATTAAAGAAGATTGATGAATGATCACGCGCGATATGGTAGATGAGCTGCAGTGGTGCCATCTGCCGCTGTATACTTATACATAAAGTCAAACTGAATAAAAAAGTCCTCTACCATTTTGCAAATGACCACATAGATTTTTAGGTATTAATTAAAGGAAATTTGCACATTATGATACACAATCATGTAACAATTTTCTTTAATTAATATCTAAAAATCTATGTGGTCATTTGCAAAATGGTAGAGGACTTCAGTTTGACTTAATGTATAAGTATATAACAACACCAGACGATGCCACTGCAGCTCCTCTACCATATCGCGCGTGATCATTCACTAATCTTCTTTAATTAATATCTCGACTATTATTGCGAATATTGCAAAACGGTATGGGACTTTTGTGTTTATTTCAATCCGCTCTACGTCGTCACGAGAGATTGTGAAGGTGACCTGGGACATCCTGTATATAGGATTACAGGAAATAGCACTTTGCACATAGAGCTCTTTTTTACGTGTTTTGGTATTTTCTTCTTAGTTTTAGAAGAATCCTCTTGTGACCATATGCACAGAAAAAACATCTGTATTAGCGTAACGGTAAATTTTTTGTTACTTTGTGAAATTGATTGACATTTATGAAATATTCCGGAAACTTTAGTTTTCCTTCTGAGAATAGATAAGTAACCATAAAATTAACTGGGAAAACGATGCTGATGTATTGTTAATGGGGTAGAAGAAAGACCCTAAGTATATCCTCTTACATAGAAACAAATTTCGAATAGCTGAATAGCGCACGTGCGATTTGACGAAAAACTCGCTGACAAGAAAGTTAGTTTGTTACATAGTTTTGTTACTGTAATCGAAAACATTTAAGTGAACATTCAGCTGCATTAATATTCGGTTGAGGCAACTGAAAGCAATTGGCTGAGTAGAAACCTCCTGCAGAAATCTTTCTGTTCTTATAACCGAATTTTTCATCTGGTTTCCAAATAACAGAAAATTCAGAAAAACTAATGGAGTTGTTTTTTCTCTAATAACGCAATAACAAATTACATGTTTCTCAAAAATGATTAACTAATATCTGATAAATATCTGAAAAGTCAAGGCGCTAGTAATTATTAGCTACATGTTACATATTATTAGTACAGATAGTATACCGGACTAAGTCTCCTGATCTCTCGCCGCGGAAATTTTCGTTGATGTCAGGAGCGAGAAAACGCACACTTAAAATTCTTGCGAAATACGCTTAAATAAAAGTATAAGATTATAAAGTAGCCGTCGGAATCAATTGAACTTAGTTGTAAAATATACTTCTAAAGCTTTTTCTTTGCAACAATTAATAAATAATTGTAAAATCAGCGTGAAATTTAACTTTCTATTTAATTAACTTTTTCTCATAATTTTGTCATATTAATTTTATGGTTACTTATCTATTCTCAGAAGGAAAACTAAAGTTTCCGGAATATTTTATAAATATCAATCGATTTTACAAAGTAACAAAAAATTTACCGTTATGCTAATACAGCTGCTTTTTCTGTGCATGTGGCCACAAGAGGATTCTTCTAAAACTAAGAAGAAAATATCAAAATACATAAAAAAAGAGCTCTATGTGCAAAGTGCTATTTCCTGTAATCCTATATATATATTCTAAACGAAAACTTCTAACTTTTAACTTAATACTTTGAAAGAGTATTTCTTTTCTCACGAACAGGAATAACATTCTGCTTAGAATATTTTTCTTTTAACATTAAAAGAATCTTCTTATGGTATAAGAGGATTCCGCTTAAGAATGATATTATATTGTTTTAATTATTGAAAATTATTCAGCCATTTATCATCGTTGCTTTCGTCGCCTTACATCGCGTGTATTAATTCTCTTAACCGATGCATATATGTTCCGCTTTAAATAATCGTGCAAACAGTTATGTAACATATAAACTTGTTTTGTATTATCTTCGCTTGATGGACGATGAGTTTCTTCATGGCCCATCGCGTAAGAGTGCTTGGTGTCCATCGCACGCTTGTCTCCACTAAGTAGGTAACTTTACCCTTGATCGAAAGAGAATGTGCGAAAAAGCGACGGGGAGCTTCTTATAGTCGCGTCGGATATGTTTTATTCTGAAATGATTAACGGCTGTCGTGGAATAATTTATTTCGCTTCACGCGATTGCAATCGCATTACGCAATCTCTAGCCTGGCAATTGAGCTAAAATATGTATATTCTGATTTCTTTTTTCTCATCAGAACAACACATATAACATAATAATATAAAAAAAGTTTACACAACAAAGATATTCTTCTACAACGATCATGAAAAATAAATAAATATAGAACCGATACAGATTGAGTTATACAACAAAAGCGTAAACAAAAACAACTTGTAAGAAACATCACGTTACAAAAAAAAATTCATACTACTTATATTATTATATTGTAATAAACGTAATTATATTCTCCATAGTAGTATTCATTTTGTCGTTTTCTGACTCTCTCAAATCAAAATCAAAATCATATTTTTAATCGTAAATTATTGTTATTCTTATACGACATATATCACGCGATATATCATTGAACCTAAAACACCGGAATACATTTAAATAAGAAACTGGAAGGTGTCAGCAGTTTTTATCATAAAAAGTACGAAGTATCGCTTGACCATTCTTTTAAATGATACGCGCGCGTCATTTTAGGACGTAAATTAATATTATACAACGTCAAGCAATCTCATCAGCTGTATGTAGCGCTTTATCAATTACATGCTAATTTTAACATGCGATCGTTTAAACAAAATGTTATGCGCATTTATTATATAAAAATACTAATTTTAACTGTGATATATATAATTGTAATATATTAAAAATTTTAAGTAAGAGGTATTTCGACCAATAATTGTACAATTTTGTATGCGCGCTACAATTGTGTGTACACGAAGCGAATCAAGTAGCAATGGCGCTGAAACGAACGAGGTTTGATCGCTTAATCATTAATGAAAACATTAACACTTGGGTGATCTTCATTCGCGGAACGTTGGACAGGTTAGGTTAGCCGGTTGACTCATCTTACTCACGCCGGAAATATCAATGTCGATCGTATGATATTCCGCGAGTTCATGAATCATCGCTGCTGCGGCCACCACAATGGTATCTTTATGAAGAGAATGACTCGATGGGACATAAAGACATTCATTTTGCAATGTCTCAGAATTGATAACCGTCTTTATTTCCGAAAGCAATATGAGAATAATATCGCCGTTGAAGAGTTACACGAGACACAGCGACGGACAAAAATGAGACTACCGCCGAGCATTGCATGTTCCGCACTACGTTGCGTTATTAAAATCGCCAGCAACCCCCTGGTAATATCGTAACGTTTGAAATCATTATACTGACAACTCCGCGCTGCGAAATCAAGTGGAATAATTAAAAGTCTTGAATAAATGAAACGACGCAATTGCTTTTCACTGACACAAAATCGACAGTTGCCTTTTTACTGAACTTCTCATGAATTTTGAACAAACCTTTCCGCGTTTGCTGATAATTTTACAATACCCATTTATTTTATCATCGTCGAATCATTATGCCCGCATTGTTCGTTACACAGCGTCGGTTACTCACCATTATAAAAGTTACAGTGAATATATATTCTATGGAAATGCAGATTGTGCAGTAATAACGTTTAAGAGAGAGGAAAGTCGTTTAAGGTAAAAGCACCAACCACTGGACTTTGGTATTTAATTCCGTACATTCTTATTGTTTCAATCTTCAAATGCGAATAATTAAATGTTCAATAAAGAGTATACAGAGTATTAAAAAAAAAGGAATTCAAGACTTATAAGGTGAATAAATCTTACTATATTATTACCTTGATATTTACAAAAGATGTTTACGTGTCCTCTTTCAAAAACTTCTAGTCTTCTTCGAATCAGCTCCACGAAAAGTCGTACGGCTAAAGTATTTCCATTGGCAAGACATGAAATGCATGTCTGTCATTTCTTGATTAGAATTAAAATAAGCAAATATAATTGAAAGAATTTTCTTGTTACGTCTCTTAGATGCGATTATTGATCATACGGACAAATGACCATACTATACTTAAGCAAGATGATGACGTAAATGTAGAAAAATAAAATTCTATTTTGAAAAAGACCAGAAACTTTCAAAGAAATTTTTAAATTTTGAAAAAGGACGTGTAAACATCTAAAAACACAAAATACATATAACCGCGCGTGTAGAAATCTTTCTGCAAGCTTTTCGGATATTTTTAGAATTTTGAATTTAGATACAGATATAAAGGTACAACAATATTCTTCAGAATTTTTTTGTTTGAAGCAATCACATTTTTGGTATGTATCAGTTGCGAAACTTTTGGATTAGGCAAATATCACGAACTAACTGAGAGCTCTTGATATTTTACATTAAAATTTTTTTTTGTTTTCGTTACATATTGAGCAATGTTTCTATTTATTCTTGCACGTACTTTCATTACGTGAAAGCATTTGTAATTTTGTATAACCAATACGTAAACTTTGCAGAAAAATATCAATATTCTGTCGGTAAAGTTTTCAGCTTGAGTATTTCCTTAAAGCTTGATCTACAATGTGTTCTTTGCTTCCTGCTTCTTTCTCTTTATCTCTTTCTGACTCAAACCTTAAGCTTTAAGCCACAAAAAAGGCAGAAGACAAGAAACAGAACGCAAAGAACATATTGTAGATCCGGCTTAATAGCAGTACTTTTACCTTAGAGGGAGTTCGACGAGTTGATCGCGGAAATGATGATATCAACTGCTTGACCTAAAAAGAAAAGAGCATCTAAACGCGTCATCACGCACGATACACGTCGTATACGACGCAAGATACGTCTCGAGTTATTCTTAGCGCGCGCTGCGCGATACAGGTTTCTGTAGGTCATTCAGAAAATGCGTACCTATAAGGCATGAATCAGCTTTACTACGACCGTACGCGTACACGTGTTTCTTATATAACAGTCCTCTCTTTCTCGCCGCTCTCGGCGCGATAACATCGTGTCGTATAAAACGTAAATGCGCGCATTCGTACATTCTGATTTCTTCACGTATTTGACGAAATTGCTGTGTTACTCGGACGAACGTAACGGGAAGACGAGGTTTCAAAGGTCGTTTGCGCGTCTTTTGCACAAGCTACGTGATTGTCGCCGATCTCGAGTCTCCTGCGGAACGCGCAAGTAAATATACACGGTGTTCCATACTCTCCTCCGCAATTTTTGTAGGAACGTAGAACGGATTGAGGTGAACACAAAAGTCCTACACCGTTTTGCGATATTCGCAATAATACACTGAGAAAAAAATTTACTAAATTTAAAAAAACGTTTGTTTAGATAGTACTGTGAAAATATTTGTTTAAATTAAGTAATTATTTTCTAAAATTAAATAAAGTTTTAAATATAAATTTGTTTCTTTAATTTTAGAAAATAATTACTTAATTTAAATAAATATCTTCACAGTACTATTGCAACAAACGTTTTTTGAAATTTAGTAAATTTTTTTCTCAGTGTAGTCAAGATATTAATTAAAGATTGATAAATGATTACGCGCTAGATGATAGATGAGCTGTAGTGGCGACATATAATGTTGTATATTTATACATTATGTCAAATTGAACAAAAAAGTTCTCAACCTTTTTGCAAATGACCACATCGATTGTTAGATATTAATTAAAGAAAACTGTTATATGATTGTGCGCAATAATGTACAAATCTTTTTTTATTGATAACTGCAAGCCTACGTTATTTGCAGAAGGATAAGGCTTTTTTATTCAACTTGATCTAATGTGCAAGCATATAACAGCACATATCATCACTACAGCTCATCTACAATATCGCGCGTTTCATTCCAATTTTCTTTAATTAATATCTCGAGATTTATTGCAAAATCGCAAAACGGCATGGAATTTTTACGTTCATCTCAATCCGTTTTACGTTCCCACAAAAATTGCGGAGGAGAGTCTGGGACACCCTATATACATAACGTGGGCAATTAAGGCGACAATTTCAGCCTGTAATCAACCCACATAATCTTCAGACCGTCGAAAATCTTATCGCGAACGGCCGTATATCCCACGATCGTGCGCTCCTCAACGACGGTAATCAGCGTTTGTCCCTGAGTCCCACACACGCTAATTCACACGACGGATGCACGGCCCCGGCTTCTTTTTCCTTTTCTGTTTTCTTAGTTTTCGTCAGAGATCACGTAAACGCGCGTAATTCCCTCAATTCGACGAAAACCCGCACACCCGCGGTCACAGTTGCAGCGCGTCCGTCGCCGCACCGACGAAATGTTTTCTGTTCGTACCGGAGCGCTCTTAATGATAACCGCATGCGTATTGCCGCAAACGCGCCGTTATCGTTACGGCGATTGTACGATACATACGATCGTCTCGTACCAGCTTCAACCTCCTTTTCCATTCTTGCCTACTGCGTACCGATGCTGCCCGAGACGACTCAGTTTTTGTCGCAATCGCGTTGGAACGTTGCCGTACCAAGAGATATTTTTGCGTACGACGTATCGCAGTATTTTTATCCGAGCAAGAATAACAATTAGTATCGGCGTTGTCAAATTTCTGATAAGACCGCTTTCAAAGACGTAGCGAATACGTAGAAATGAATTATCGGCATAAGCTAACATATCTACTCAATTTGAAACTGACATATACTTGACATCATCAATATCCCGACTAGAAATTTTGATTAGATATACCTGATATTGTACAAAGAGTTATCTGAGTAAATGTAAGGTAATTCTGAATATGGTATATATCTTATAACCTGATGACAATTAAATATAAGGAAAATTTTGTAAGTTTATAATGATTAGGTCTGCGTTTTGATCTTAATATAGCAATTAGTATATTATTTAAATTTATTAGTATATTATTTAAGGTTAGATTGATCGAGTCTTTGTCGGAATTCTTACTCGCTCTTCCTATTGTAGCTTATATTATCAGATTTTAATGAGGATTATTTGTAATTAGTCTTATATATATGTGTATTATATATATAATTGTGTATACTTATATATATACTAGTGTATATTTATATATATACTTATATTTATAATAGGTTTAAATAACAAATTTTATTTTCATATAAATATTTTCAAAAAAATTTTTCTCTATATTTTTGGGATGCTATATCAAACCCTTCATAAAAGATAAACAAATCAATGAATCATTTGGTGAAAATTATTTGTGAAAAATCTAAAAAATAAGAAATATTTATCTGATGGGTACTAACATTTACTTGTACTAATATACACTTGTGGATGAAAATTTACTTATAGGATATAAAGTCTATTCACATAATTTAACTTATACCCCGCAAATAAATTTTTAATCTTCTTTATTTTTTCTCAATCTATATGTTACTTATATTTCACAAACTGAAATGCTATTAAAAAACTTTGTTATGTTATTAACTTTGTTATGTTCCTAGTAATATTTACGTTTCTTTGTTGTGTTCCTAGTAATATTTATGTTTCTTATTGACAGCCTGTTCCCGTGCTACTAGAAATATAGTAAAATACCAAAAGAATTTTTATGAAAAGAAAGTTCTAATATTGTCCTGTTGTAGCTTTCGATCTCACGGAAACGCGACGGTGTCGATACACCGGCGTTCGTTGGAAGAATCTGTGTCAGTTTGCGAATATCTCATAGCGATGGCGTGTCGCAGCGTCGCATGTCGCACGCAGCTGCACCTCATGCGCGCGTATGTACCGATGCAAGAAACAATTGCGCGTACGGTCAAGCGTGGTAAGCCTTCGTGTCTTATCGCACGACGGTTGACACGTACGAGCCGAGATTAAGTTCGCCGCTAAAAGTCTCTCGCGGTTCTTAGCGCGTAGAAACACCTACGGTCATACCGTGTTATCTCGCTTGAGCGAGGTCATTATGTGCGCACCGATGATGTTCCCGGGGCAGTAATTTGCGAATACTTGCGTGCGCCCGCACCTGCGTGTGCGCGCATTAACAATCCGTGCGCGAATGTTAATTGCCAGAATCCCATTAAGTTATCTGACGAATTAATAGATACGTTTCGGCAATGCGCATGCGTAATCGAGCATGGCGGACGCGGGGTTTAAAAATGACAATGGGTTTGGAGACACCGTCGAGATATGCTGTTTCCGATTCGGATATGTGCGCAAACACGTCGTATTTACGCGCGAGATGTTTGCGCTGACGCTGCGGCGGCGGCGATGGCTGGCACGCAGTTTTGTTTCACTCTGTACTTTTGTTGCTATTTATCGTACGCCGCACGGTGATTCGAAACAGAAAATACGCGATAGAAAACATTTTCTACAGTAAAGCAAATGTCCAAATAGTAAGAAATCAGTTTTGCATTTTTATTAATAAGTTAGTAAAATTACAAAGAAAACTAATGTTTATATAGAACTTCGCTTTTTGTCAACGATCGAGAAATAATAAAAAACAATAATCAATAAATATCAGTTATTATTTTAATGAGATATATTAAATAATATCAGTTGTATTAGTAATCGAACTGGAAAATGAATCGCGTTCTAATTACTGAACAGACTTAGTAATTAAATGGTCATTAAATATGGTCATTACAAATTGAATAAAAAAATATCTTTTAACACTAGATTTACGGGACCTGTCAATTTGACGGATTTCAGATTTTACGAGCAAAATTACAGAAACTATTATTATTATTTTCTGGCAATTTTTGTTGACTTTTATTAATGAAATGATATGAATATATATCCAAATTATTCATTTACTCCTCAGACTTCTAATTTTGAAATTCTCTATCGTATACCTATTTCTTCGGATACTTGTCAAATTATCCTGTAAATCTAGTATTAACAAATAAAAAAACATCTTTTAAAAAAATTTTAAAGACTGTTTTAGAAATATCATATACGAATATATTTTTAATGTTTTAATCATTAGGATTCCATTAAGGTGCGAATAAGGTTCGATTAAAGTTCAATTAAGGTTTGATTAAAGATTATTGAGCTTTTTATCTTAAAAAAACTACTGTTAAAATATTAGTATTTTAACGTTTATTCTTACGTAAATAGAGATTTTAAGATTGTAAAAAAGATTTAATCAGGAGATGAGGCACATATCGGAAATTATTTGGCATACATTTATTTAGGAGACACATTTAATGTGTTGTAGTGTCTATTATCTATGTTATCTAAAAGTTAGTCGAAACGTTAATATTCTTACAAATTCCTAGATGCCTATTGCATTCAGAATCTCGAATGATAAACAGTAAGAGTAATCAATGCAAAAAATTATTATGACATGAAAAGCTGCACGTTGTAGTAGTCAAAATTTTACTTGCTAATTATTTTCTTGTTTACTAATAACTTTCCTTACATTTTATTTAGCACATTTATGATGATTATTGCACATTTATGATGATTTATTTGCAAGCATTTGTACATTTTGTAGAAAAAAATTAAATTAGAAAATTCTTCAGATCGTAACAGATTCATTAGACGTAAAGTTTAAATATATTTAACAATAGATATATTTGAGACACTTAAGTTTTTACATTAAGGTACGCTTATAAACACACATAAACCGTGACGTTTTTTCATAATTAAAAAAGTTTCCTGATTCTGAAATTGAATATTTAATATATAATAGAAGCTTTTATAATAAAAAAGCTTTTAATTTAAATTGAATATTTAATGTATTAATAAAAGCGATAATGAAAGCTTTTATAGTAAAAAATTTTAACATATTTTCTATAAAAAGGCGTGTAATTCAACTGATAGCTTATCAGTAAAAGATTATAAGATAAGCATTTCAAAGATTTACAACACTACCGGGGAAGTCTGATTTTTTTTCGCTCTTCGAATCACTGGGCGCCGCTACGTGCGCGAGCCAGTTATGCGTATTAGGAATTTCAATGTTACATTTGCGTCCGCGCGCACACTCATCTTTCTGCGGACACTATGATCAACGTGGTTGTTTATTTGCACGCGCTGTCACGGCATAATTCATCCGAGAACGTGTAATTAACGTTGCTGATTATAAGGTGGTTGAAAAACTTCAAATTCTAGAGAAGCGTTCGCATCACTCGCAAGACAGAGAGAGAGAGAGGAGGAGCGAGGAATTTTGTTTTCGTACTCGCAAGGAGAGCTCTTCTCCTCTCGTAGACTACTTCGTTCGCCTGTAAGTAGGTACTCGCAATTACAAGACATTTCGCTACCGCGTACGTGCATACGTAAAGCAATTATGAGTTGCAATTCAGCCCGATGTAATGCGCGCGTACGTGGCCTACGGCGAAATATTAACGGGCGAGCAAGTAATACGCTCGAAATACATTAAATCGCGCTCTTTAACGGGACGGTATCACTTCTCGTCACAAAAATGCCAGACGGTTTAAACGCAACCGTAGCCCGCGAGCGCGAATATTATATAGCCGGCGTGATTTTCTATAATCGAAGTACGTGACTGCCGACGTAACCGGTCACTTGTAGAACTATTACGTATACATGCCCGCGATGCACAAAGTAATTTCTTTCTGCGTCGCGGCTCCACCGTTGCCTTTAGTCGTCGCGCGTGAAGGGATTCCCTCTCTCTCTCTCTCCCCCCCCCCTCCCTCTCGGCAGGAATTAGATTCCGATTAAAAATTGCCTCGCGAATTAAGTCGGAGTATCCGCGAAATCGTTACTATCAGCAGCTCTTATCCGCCATCAGTCCTCGCGGAGCAAGCGACGGTCGGCCAGGGAGTGTATCGCGCTACTGATCAGTTCTTCATAATCCGTACGCGAGATTGCCTAACTAACTAACAGCGTCCTTATTTTTAGTTCCAAGCGAGCGTGCTTTTTCTCCGCTGTTCGTGCCGTCCGTGCTCGGCGGCCGGGGCCGATAACGAGCTGCGCGAGAGACGTGTTCGCGCACAGTACCATCTTTGAAAAGAGTCCGCGGCAGACCCGCGTTGCGCTGCTTGCCGCTGCAGGCGAGCCACAAATTATCGGCTACAAGTGCGTGCGCCGCGACCTCGAATTTTTGCGTCGCGCAAGGATCTCACGCGACATGCGTGCTCACGCATATACATACGTCTGCCTACGCCGCGATACTACATTAGCATCCACGCCGAAATAATAATTTATCCGGCAAATTGCCCCGGCGTGTATAGACGCCGATAATGATGTATATTGTGTTCCCAACATATCGTCCCCGCGCCGAATACGCTTGGGAACGACACGCGGCTCGAGATACACTCCAAGGGAACTCCAAGGATTTCAGAACAAAGGATCTCGAGGAGCAGCGACGCAAGACGCGGAAAATCGCGATGGCTCTCTCTCTCTCTCTCTCTCTCTCTCTCTCTCTCTCTCTCTCTCTCTCTCTCTCTCTCTCTCTCTCTCTCTCTCTCTCTCTCTCTCTCTCTCTCTCTCTCTCTCTCTCTCTCTCTCTCTCTCTCTCTCTCTCTCTCTCTCTCTCTCTCTCTCTCTCTCTCTCTCTCTCGCGACAGTCGGCGAGACAGAACTCGAGGAACGCGCGAAACGAGGAAACGCGAATCGGATTACGATTACTGTTACCGCAGAACCTGTCGCTGGAGAAATATCGTAACCCTTTTCCCGGGTGCCCCCTCCTCTATCTCTCGGTGGCATCGCGGTTGCGCCGCGTGACTATGCGTACCACCTAAGATTACTCACCGGATGCTACGTGCGCCGCTCGACACCGTCGATTGCGCAATTGCATCATTCGGTGCATACACATACGTGCATACGTGCGAGCTCGCGAGCTCGGATAGTCATTGTCGTCGTCGTCGTTGTTGTCGTTGTCGTCGACGTTGTCTCCATTGTCGCCCTCGTCGTCCTCGTCGCCACCGCCGCTACCGTCATCGTCGTCGTTGTCGCGGTTGTCGCAGTTCTCGCGAGCGATCGTGACTCAATCGCGAAGGCACGTACGGCTAATTGGTCGTTTGCATGAGAAAAAGAGGTTTCCGGTGGTACCGGTGTGGTACCACACGGCCGTGCGAATCGAATCCAGTACTCGGTGAGCGGAGACCGCGACAAGGTCTCCTTCGAGGGTATTAATATGCAATCGTTCGTCAAGGCATCTTGAGAAATTAACAGAGAGAGAGAGAGAGAGAATGCGCGTGCAGTTGCACGGCGCTCTCTGCGCGGGGCGTAACGCACCTAATTGCCGCACTTTTCATGCGCGATTTATGGTTGTTTCGATGCAAGGAGTGAAGAGCGCGACTTTAGCGTAGAATATTCTTATTTGCGCCGTGCGGCCTCGGAGGCAGCGGTTTCGTTGGAGTTGCACCTCGATTGCGACTCGTAAACGCGACACACGGTATAATTAGACACAAGGTACGAGTGAAATCTTCAAAACGGAACGACTAATTTCCAAATCAATGTCCTGCCGCTTCGTGCAAATGCCATGTACTCAAATATTAGACGTTTGCTCTTCCATCTACAACACGCGCAACGGATATTGGCTTTTCGACGGTGCAGACGTTTGGCTGTACCAAAGTATTGATTTTGCCTGATTTGAAGGGAAAAAGCACGCGCCTCGTCGCAAATTATGAGAAGCGACTTTTTCACGCGATCAACCTTAATCCGACACACCGGGGTCACTTTCGACCCCAAGCTCAAGTAATTGTACTTTTTGGCAAATTGAAATATGTAATATCCCTTTAAAAGCTCAAGTATTGACAAGAGAATTCATAATATCAATTTCTTAAATTTAATTTAAAAAAAACGTTACAAATTTGTGTGTAAACTCATGTTTTCATCGCGTTTCTCTTTATATTTACAATAAAATAAAACACTTGAGTGAATATTTGCGATCAATACATAATTCTATTCCACAGACTTAAAGATATATCTATTTCTTGTAGATTTCTATTAGCATCTTTACAAGATGTAAATGAGCGAAAACAAAAATCCGGTATGCCAGATTAAAATACCTAAAGCATATAAGCCACGTGAGGTTAACACGGAAAGAATTGTAATGCGCTACGAAAATCCACCGATGCGTTTCAAGAGGCTGAACACGCTGAACGATCAACACGCTTCATGCGGCAGTTAATACACATTATAGATTGCGCATTAGATAATATCCCGTTAAAAATATATTCTCGTGAGCGTCCATACGTGGATGGCCTCGTGCGAGATTACTTGTTTTAAGATATACGAGATGAATATTGCTCGCGACGAGAGCGGGAGAGATTTGCAAAGTGAATAGGAGCGAATCTGAATATAGAGTCCCGATACACACGCAGTGGGCACCTCCTCCGAAAGGTCACGGACGTGAATTTTGAAACGCGCTAGTCGACGCTGCACGATTATTCCGTTATGGTCGGAGCGTGGGCGAGTGCTCGAGCGTTGAAAGCCTCGGAAATTGCGACGCGCGTCGATTAACGTGTACCTTACCTCGCTTATTACTCGCATCATTTCGTCAAATTTAACCAGCTAACGAGGGATTGCCTCCTTTCATCGATATCGGCCAATATAGATGCGCGCCAAGATAGCATCTCGCATTTTTCCAACACACACTTTGTCTAAGGTAAAAAAACCAATTACCGGACGCGTACTTAATCCTGGACATTCTTGTTGTTCTAAAACGTCTTTTTTGAGGAAAATTTTATGGAAAATTCGCAGCATGTGTAAAGTGAAGTTAGATTTTCAGTAAAATTTTCCTCAAAAAGGGCGTTTTGGAAGGCAACTCCGCTCTTTAAATATAAATATTTATACATATAAAGTAAATTTATATATATATTTAGTTGTATGATTACTCTCTCTTTCATCTAATCTATACGCCTGTATAATGAAAAAAATTATTTTTGTATTTGGAGTTAAAAATATTTGGTATATACGATTTGATTGGCACTTTACCGTGTTTTTTTCTGGTGTTAAATAAGATGTATTATTGAGAACACATCAGCGGCAATTAAAATTTTGGATTACAATTTCCAAACATTTTGTTGATTCCGTTTTAACCAAATTTTGATCCGTACTAAATTTGTACTAAATTTTCGTTTCGACAATATAATTTATTATTCAGAGTAAAAGATTGCCTATCTTCACAGGAACATTCTGTATATTCAATAATAATATATATTATATGTTATGTTCAAAGAGAGAGTTTAAATATCCGTATTTAAAGACCAAAACAATATGAATGTCCAGAATTAGATACATGTCCGGGCATTGGTATTTTTAGTTTACTTTTTGCGACATTTTCATCCTTGGAATATTAGTTGGCCGTAATTATACCGATTGCGACAACGCAATCTAAGATTACATAATCCATGTTTTTTGGCCGACTAACCATACGCGCGTTTCATCTCATCGGAGCTGCTTTCACGGCTACACACGCTCCATGTAAAAAGTCTCCTCTCCTGTGTATTGGAGTATTGTGCCCGTTTCATATTCAGCGTTATTATGTGAGTAACATGCACCGTCGCGACTTTCACGCATGAAATAATCACGGAGTCAAGCGGCGCGGCGCGACGCCCCGGTTGCACAAGCAGATACAATCTAGCACGTGACGTTCCGAATTCG
>NW_022639583.1:926505-959989 GCF_010583005.1 Odontomachus brunneus | reverse complement strand
CCTCGCACTTTCGGCTCCAGGATCGGCCGCCGGTCCGTAACCATGGTAACTCAAGCTCATAATGATCTTCTACCAGCGGTCCAGAGTCCGACACCCTTCTCACTTACCGGCACACTCGACAACCGCCCGCAAACGCTTCGCCATGCCGCGCCGCATCGCTAGGAAGCCCTTTACACGCGTGGCCTGTATGTGTGCTCATCTTATTACAATAAAGTTATCGCAAACTTCGTTCCGCAACGTTGATCGTCGCGCTCTCGCACATACATATATAATATACATGTATAAGTCGGCAGGGATCACAGGTCGCAAGAAGGAGGAGGAGGAGGAGGAGAAGGAGAAAGAGGAGGAAGAGGAGGAGGAGGAGAAGGAGATGAAGGAGGAGAACGGAAGGGAGGCGAACGAGGTCGAGTGACCTGTGTGCCCAAGAAGAACGGTGCATCCGGAGCGGCCGAAATCGCGGACGGCGGTGAAGCCATGAGGATGTAAATGTGAGTTGCGTCGCGCCGTATAACGCCAGCCAGGTTGCAAAACAGGAAAACACGTTATGCCTCTGACGCTAATGTGATTTGCGGAAGCCGGTAGATGCGAGAAGAAGTGAAAGGGGGCCAGGGAGGCGCGGGCTGAAGGAATCAGGTGGCACGACGGACAGAAGCGAGACGACGAATTCGCGCCATTGTGTGTGCTGCGCCTGTCTCCGCTGTGTCCCCAAAAGGAGAAACGTCGCGGCGAAAAAAGAGCGCGCGTAAATGGGCTCTTAACGCAACGCCCGAATTTTCCGGCCAACTACTCTCAGCCAGAGACGCCGCCGCCGCATTGTCTCTGGAGCAGCCGCAGACGGATATAGCGACGAGGGACAGAACAGAAGGTCGCGAGAGTCCGCAAACGCGAGATGTCATCGCGGATTGTGAGCTTCGCGTTTGATCGCCGGTAACTCGCCGTGAGAAAGCAATAGAAATGCGGAAATTGAATTCACGTTGAATTAAAGTCAATGTTATCGGCAAGTTTTTACAAGGAACAAAAAAATTCGATATTTCCATATTTTTTCGATGTCTTATCAGTATTAGTATAGCTTATCTCCTGTAATTCGAGATAATATCTACGAACGAAATACAATTATATATATAATCTAAATCAATATAAATTATACAAATATACATAGTACACAAATGATCTAGAGATTGTACACGAAAGATGTAGTGATGTAGATGATTTTCTCGTATTTCTAATAAAAAATTAAATTATCTAATTAAATTCGTATCTATTTTTACAAGTGTTAGTCATTAATTGATTAAGATTTTTGTTGACTAAAATAATTGGCAAATCAATAATAAAAATTAATCAATTGTTATATTATATATAAAATCACAAATAATTTAATTGATTTATGAGTTATCAACATATATTAATTATAATATATTTAATATATTAGTCAAAGTCATACATCGTAGTTGGATTATTAATTAATTTCACCAATCATTGAAATTTGTGATTTTATATATAATAATTGATCACAATCTTCAGTGTATAAAATTGATTATATCAAAGTTCGATCAATAATAAATTTCACCTACCGATAAAATTATATGCAGAAAAACAGTATGATTGGTTTATACATCAATCTGGTTATGTTAATCAGATTCAATAGTAAAATACGAAACAACTAATTATTTAGTTGCTGCAATTATACAGCAGTTGCTGAGTTATAATATATTATAGTATAATAAAAGTTAAATAAATATAATAAATATATTAATATAAATTTATATAATATAATATTTATAATATAATATTTATATTACAATGATTTTATAGTAAAATTTAATTAAAAAAAATAATTTTCTTTACCACAATTTATTGTGATTATCTCTATGTGATTATAGTTATAATATTTTTCCAAACATTTTTTCTTAGTATACAAATTATCATCACACAAAAATAACTAGGATAATGCAACTCCACTTAACCACGCATAACTAAATACTTGTACTAAATACTTATGTAATATCTTACCTCTTGTTTCCATGTATTTGTGATTTTATATATGTTAAAATTACGGTTATTAATTTTGATTATTGAACTGCTGATTCAAAAGAAGTTTTGATCGATCAGTACTGTGAATCTAGACATCATGTCTCGTATAAAACGAAATTACTTGATACCTTCACCTTCGCGGTATCGATACTCGGGGAAGCGTCCAAGTATCTCCAGAGCTTCCTTACGTAGGCACGAGTCGCACTAGTGCGCGGCATAAACCGCGCGCGCACCGAGCACGTGCAATCGCTACGTTTCCGTTGTGCTCGTATGCGTGTGTGGTTGAGTGCGCGTATGCACGAAAGTCGACGTTAACCGACGACCGTTTCGATATACCCGGCACGTACCGGCGATGTATCGCCTGATCGTGTTCCCAGAGCGACGAGGAACTTTTCGCAGCCTCGGAGCGAGCCCGGTGCGCGGCGGCCGCGTCCTCCACCGAAAACGTTCGACGAGACGTACCGTGTAAGTACGTAACGGAATCTCGTGTTTTTCATCGGGATACGGAAACGCCCCGAGATTCCTCGGCTCGCTCCCCGCCGTCATCCCGAGGGTCGCGGATTAGGGAAGTTTCGCCCGGCCTCTCGGTACGGCGACCACCGGATCGGAAAGGGCTCGAGGTGCAAGTACGAAGAAACGCGAATAAAAAGGCACGCGGCGATCGATGTTCTCGTGTTTTCTCGTCGGGACGTCACGCGTTTCGACGTCTCCCCAAGCCTTGTTCGCGCCTGCCGTTACATTTATAACCGTAACGTGTGAAAATGGATTTATTACAATGGACGCTTTTGACAAATACGTTTTTCAGCAACGAACTTTCTCAAGGCACAATCTCCACACGAATAACCTTAGCTCCGGAATGCCGGTAATTTACATTCTGGAGAAGTCGCCGTAAAGCGTATTCATTATTTACCGCGAAAATTCTGCTCATGAGTACATAAAGACCGTACAGACTCGTAAATTTGGCTTTCACGAAATTCCGAGCGGTCTCCAAGATTTCTCGTGTGTCGCCCTGAGAGGTTTTAAAATACTTCACAAGAGAGAAAGCGCAAGGAAATTCCGTATCATTTCTGGGGACGTTAAAAACTTGTCGATTAACGTGTCTATAATGGATTTTAACGAGACATAGAATCGCCGGACAATTATACAAATGTAACTTTTAACCGTATACTACCCAAATTAAAATTCTCATGTTTAAAAAATTTTTCATGCACATAAAATACTTAAAGCTAAAGTACTCAACACATATAAGATAAAATATATTTTACTTTTCCAATTTCTTATTTTCCAAAATAGATTCATGACTCTGAAATCACGTTGCTCACATTGGACAGCTACTATCGTTGCTAATATACTAAAAAAGACAGCTATAAAACATAAGACAAATAATGATGAAACTGGATTGTGACTTCAAAATGGGCAATAAAGAGGGTTAAATATATCTATATTACTATATGTATTACTATATTTATTATAGTGGGCAATAAAAGGAGTTAAATATATCTTCTAAAGTACAATAAGTGTATTCTTCACCGAAATAACTGGTAATTCAATTATAAGGATATTATTGCTAATATATTAAAAAAGACAACTATAAAACATAAGACAAATAATGATGAAACTGGATTGTGACTTCAAAGTGGGCAATAAAGAAGGCTAAACATATCTATATTACTATATGTATTACTATATTTATTATAGTAGGCAATAAAGGGGGTTAAATATATCTTCTAAAGTACAATAAGTGTATTCTTCACCGAAATAACTGGTAATTCAATTATAAGGATATTATTGCAATCGATAAAGTCGCGCTGATAGAATCAATTCATAGTAGCGACTGTTTCTATTACTGATACATTTTGCGGACACAGACATTGCACTCATGGAAGTCGTTAATTCCGTCATTACAAACGCAGAAAATTTAATATAACGTATAAAAAATTCGTTTATTATAGATGATTTTGTAGTGAAATCTTACTTTTTCACTAGTCAAGATCAGTGAGAAAGCACAAGACGTAAAGCAGTAAAGTTTTACTGTTCCCACTCATCAATCAATGAAAATCAGTGATAGATAGAGTGATATCTCGCTGATCTCATAGGTGAAATAGTTATTTCTACTGATTCAGGACATTTTCACTGACATCCTTCGAGAGAATGCAATTTTCTAATTTAAAATTTCTTTCGTACGCATATAAGTTTCGAGAGATCTCGCTCCCAGGCTGAATAAAATGGAACTGGCTTTATGAAAAATAGGCAAGAGCCCGACAATCCGGAGTGCACTCAACGTGGCGCGTATGGAGCACCTATCCGCACCAATGCTTAATTGACGCCGTTAACATGGACATCGCATACACCCCGAGGTGATTTTTAAATCCACGTGCCGCGCTGTCGCATCCAGCCGAAGCAATGATTTTCATGCGAAATTTAAACGATTCATACGCATGTAAACAGTCGCGACTGAATCGGACGAGTTCGTAATTGCGCAGCAAGCCGCGCAATGCTTCGTTCTCTGTGCACTCTCACGACTACAATTATTCGCGTATCGTTCTTCTCTTCCCTCCTTTCCTTTTTTGCACGTCGAACAACATCGATAAGATTCGTCGTGAGCAGTTATATTTTCTCGCCGGTCAGCCAAAAGAGGAAAAGAAAAAGGAAAAAAGAGTGAGAGAGAGAGAGAGAGAGAGAGCGGAGAGAGAGAGAGAAAGAGATAGCCAAAACGCGTCCATTAATAAAACCGTTGGAAGTACTCTTCTCTCCTCCTTACGGAGGCGATAACGATCGCTCGTATATTCCGGCCGCGATGAAAAATGGACGAGAGTGCAGGCTGGTGCGTCTCGAAACGGTCCCCGGAGGATTTGCGAGGGTGGGATCCAAGCCGGCTCTCTTCGCGCGCGGCGGTGGTATACGAGACGGGAGTGCGGAATCTGCCGGAACCGGAAAGCGTGTCATCGTCTGCATATCAACGAACGGCGCACCGCTCTCCGGCGGGAAGCGCGCGAGGGATGCGATGCGCGCTTTAATAGTGGCGCATTTCCAAGCAGCCGTGCCCGCGTCACTGCCTGGTGTCTGTGTACAGAGACGCGGGTGCGTGAGCACGTGTACGCAGCCGCCGTGTACTGATGGAGATTCGATGCCACAGGAAGACGAAGATGTTCGAGGCCGACAATCGCTCCGCTTCACGCTCCAACGGAGAGCGTCTTTTTTCATTTAACATCCTAGCGAGCTGCTCTTTGACGCGCTAAAAGCTGTCAATTCGGCGCGCTGTTCTCGCTGCGACGCAACGCGACACGACGCGACGCGACGCGATGACTTAGGAATCCGAGAGCACCAGAGCCCTGGGAAAGCCGAAGCCGTTGTCGAAGCCTTTATCGTCGATCACTTCGGATGCCGACACCACGGGATAACGCTCAGCGATGACGCTGATCTACGTTCTGCGCGCTCTCGCGAAGACGGATTCCCGTTTCTGTTCTGCGTCAGGTCGTGTGGCTCAAAGGCGTGAGCACTCGATGAGAGCACGATTAGGCGCTAAACTCAACACACGATATCGCGTGGACCAAAGTAACGTCTACGTGAAGGACTTCTTACGTGTCGACAAAACAATGTCGCTAATTCCCATCATGTATTGACGCGAATTCGCGAGTTCTCCGCAGCCTTCGCAGAACAGGTCGCGGAAATGCACAGATCTTGTTTATACCGATTATTTAATACACCTATCAGCTAGTCATTTTGTCCCGAATTATTTTTTTTTGTGACTTTTATTTTGGTTTTTTGTGTAAAAAACGGTATTATACGTCATCTTGATCCGTATTGTATCAGTTGTTGCCAAAGATAATAATCAGCGCGCCTTCGGCATACATGCGGAAGTTGCGAAACAACATCATCAGCGTTCCCTTGGAATGCTGAGGGAACAAAGCATTGAATAGAATGTCGATACTGCACTTTGACACTGCAATTCAACACGTCGAATTGCAAGGTCATTAAACCTCGAAAGATTCCTCTGACATCTCCTTCCAACAGAACAAAACCAAACATATAAATATTAGCCAGGTAGTGACAGCAGCAAAGTCTAACAAAGTCACGAACCAAGCAGAAACGAATCCTACCATTGCGAATAGCAATTAATCAATATAAGGAAGATTGTATGCAGAAAAATTAAGGCTCTCAAATTATTTTTTTTAAACGATATTCATTACTTCCTCGATACCTCGTCTCACTTCCAAGTCATAGTCTGCCAACATACGATATCGTGTGTCGAGTTTAGCGTCTAATCGTGCTCTCATCGAGTGTTCACGCCTTTGAGTCACACTCAACGGCGATCCAAAATCAACTTCGTCTATTATTCTGGTGGCAACGATGGCATCTGACCATGACCCAAAGGAGAGGCTGGAACCTAAGAGGCACACTGCAACAGAAAAAGAGGAAAACAAATTCATGCCAATCACAGAGAAGGCATTGTGACAACTAGTCACAACAAGACAACCTGGGCTAATGCAAAAACGGTAGAAACAAGTCAACCGCGACCAGTCAACAGAGATCTAGAGGACAGGAACAGTCTACGAAGCGGTGACGCCAAGATTCATCGCGCGTTCGACCTAGAGACTGGCCTGCCCAATCGACAGCCACAACTATGTGGAAACAACGCACCGGATAGAGGTAACCAGCCGACTACATGAAGTAACGTGACAGCGGCCCAGGCGAAAGACAAAATGCGACAGAATGCGACTCGCAGTAGTACTGTAAGTCAATTGATTATATATCTGCGTACGTATCCTTCTCAAATGTCGGAAAGAAGTAATATTCCACGCGAACTTGTTAAAAATAGAACATCGTTACCTAATAAACCAGCACGTAGAACTGTCAAAGTCTTAAACAGTAGTAATTTAAATACAGTAGTAGTGTACATCGTATTTTGTACACTTTCCTTTACTACTAACTACAAAATTCAAACAAACAATTCGCGATAATCTCGAGCAAGGATCAAAAAAGAGGGATATCAAATTTGAGTCGATTTCTTTTCATTAGAAGTAACTTTAGTGGACCATAAATTTACATTATATGAATTATCTAATACACAAAAAGCATGATTATATCACTGGTAATACCGTGAGAATGTTTTGAAAACCGTCATGTTATATAACCCAATGACTCGCTGATATGCATTCTCTAATGATGTAACTAATTCTGTGTTTCTGGTTTATTTCCTATTCAATATTACAAGAACTGTTACAAAACATTTCATTACACTTCTTTTAGAGATTTTTGTATCAATTTAGAGGATAACATGAATGCTAATTGTATAATTCAGGGAGATAGAAATGAAGATTTTGCGTTGTTACTTACTGTGTATTTATAAACTGCAAATCCTCTATTCTTGATTATCTAAGTCTCATGTCTAAGTCAATTTCGGTCTCTATTTCTCCTTGAGGAATAATCGGAGTTCTTCCGACTGGAACGTATTCTTATCTATTAAATGTACGTTCCCAGAATCAAGAATACAAATTAATAAAGAGTTAGAAGATACATCTTACCCATTCTTCTTCAAATATATTTCAATTTTCCTATTATAACTAGCGGCGTACGTATAATAATAATTATTGCCATTATTATTGTAATAATATTTATATATAGTTATTGTAATATTTATTTTAAAAATTAAACATATAAAATAAGAATTGATTATATAAACATTACGGGAGACATAATTGTATTATATAACAAAAATGATGTCTCTCTTTCTTTTTCCAACGAGAGGAGAATGTCGTGATTGCGAAAGACAATAATCGGCACACCTTCGGCACACATGCAGAAATTGCGAAACAATATCATTAGTATCCTTCGAGATGCTGAAGAAACAAGGCACTAAATAGAATGTCGATACTGCAATTCGACACGCCGAATTGCAGAGTTATTAAATCCGGAAGACCTTCTCTGACATTTCCTTCCAACGAAACAAAATCAAAACATATAAATATTGGCCAGGTAGTGTCAGCGGCAGAGCCGAACAAAGCCATGAACCAAGTCGAAATGAATCCTGCCGTGCGCTAGTCGTGAACAATTAATCGATATAAGGAAGGTTGTACACAGAAAAATGAAGGCTCTCAAGTTATCCTTTTTAAACGGTATTTATTACTTCCTCGTCTCACCTCCAAGTCGTGACCCGCCACTACACCCGACAGCGATTCCGAGTCGACTACGACTACACAGTTTAATACACAGAGAAAGAAATTAAGTTAAATTGACCGAATATGTAGTGAAATAACGATCACAATTCCGGTTGAAGTTACCAGAATTGTCTTCAAATCCAACAAGATTCTTGATTAACTAAGGTAATTAATTTGAACAGAATTCTGATAGCTACAACCGGAATTCTGGTTTGTTCATATTTCGCCATCCTTACAGGACAATGAAATTTCCGCAGTATGAAATGGCTCTAACAGGATAGCCTCGCCATAAAAATGTTGATTTCAACATAGTAGTGTTAGCATATTTCTGCAAGTATTTGCTAAACATAAATATAACAATTTTGAAAGAAAATATATAAAAATCCATCGTTGCGTTATTCTAAAACTGTTATTAGAACATTTTGCTTGCTCTATTCAAATTCAGCAGATCAAAATTAATAAGAATTGATGACTTTTGTGTCTGACCCAAAGTGGCTGTTGACCAATGTAATTCAATAAGAAATTCCTATATTTAGTGCACGTATCAAATAATTAGTGTAAACTAGTCCACAGAGACAATTCCAGGATCACGTCCACGATGTCGATATGTATGTGTGTGTGTGTGTGTGTGTGTCTGTCTTTACAGGTCACTTCAGAGTGATTGAACCACGACGAAGGCCACGTCACGGTCTATTCTATCGCGTCGTTCGCTTGTCGAGTATATCCATACGAACGGCGCGTATCTGCTGCATACCACACCCGAGCAAAGTGTGGCGAATGGGTCTCCTTCGAGCATGAATGGCGGCGTGTTGATTTTTATTGACGCTCTCTCGCTCGCGCATTTGCTCCGCGCGCGGCCCCGTTCGCGCGGAGTGCACTCTGTCCATTGTTAAGTAGATTTATACGATGTACCGATGACTATCGGAAACCGCATCTGCGGAGCCCTACACTTATTGCCTCTCCATCTTCCTCCCCGCGGCCTACCCACCCCGCGCGGTCCCACCTTCTCCCCGTCCTTGCAATTCGCGCTTACGTTCTCGCATATAAGCTTTTCCCGACTTCGCCGAGTGGCTCCGCTATTTCACGGCTCGCGTTGAGCGCGCATTTTTAGCGAATCGTCCGATTCGACTCGACACTTTTGTCCGGAGTTACTCGCGCCGCGAGGATTTCGCACAGCCGCGACCGGAGAACTTCCGTCTTGGGAAATGGAAAGGTGCACGATCGAGTTGTGGAGTCGTGTGCGATGCGGTGTGTATGTTTGCAAAAATGCCACTTTAAAGGAACTTGCGTTCGCACGAACACGATCTTGCGACTCTGTGTCGCGCTGTGACAATTTTGGTTACTTGCAATTTCTCCTTCTTTACGTTCGACCGCGACGTGAACCTTTTTTTTCACGTTGCTCTACCTGCCTTTGCCTGCCTCTTTTTCTGTCTCTCCTTCTCACTTATTCGTTGTGATTACGCGTTCATCGCTCGTCGACATTTCGAAAGTAAACTTCTACGAAACTCGAGCCGTAGAATCTAATGAGACTTTGCGCGGTCGTGAGAACTTTTCTCCTCATTTTGTCGTAATGAAGACCGCTCGATAGTGAATCTTATTTTCAGCCGCTTACGATTTTTCTAAAAGTAAAGTATCTCCGAACAAGTCTCTCTTTAGTATCTCCGAACAAGACCGCGAAACTATGTGCGACACTATATAAATTCAAATATATTTAGAAGATAATTTTTAGTCAATTATATTTGCTCACTAAATATATAAACAAATAACACAACTTATCTGTACACTTTACATATAAAATGTCATCAAGTATTTTCTCTCGTATATTTACATATAAATTGTGTCAATGTAACACTTAAAAATGGTGAATATAAACTCAATGAAGAATATTCAAAATAACGCAACGAATATGTTAGGGGATGTTGAAGTTAGGGGTTAACGAACTCGAACAATGTCGATAAAGCGGAGACGATTGTCACTAATGCAATCACGCTATCTCTTCGTATTTCTTATACGTACATAAGTACTTATGTAAATGTTGCTTTCATATTTAGCGGAAAACTTAACCACGCACGTATAGAAATCTTTCTGCAAACTTTTCCGTTATTTTTAAGCCTTTAAATTCAAATGGAAAGATATAGCAATATCCTTCAAAAATTTTCTGTTTGGAACATCCATACTTTCGGTATGTATAAGCTGTAGCTTTTTAGATTAAACAAATATTACACTAACTGATAGCTTGAGATTTTTACATTAAAAAATGTTTGCTCGTTTTTGTCACATATCAAGCAATGCTGCTGTTTATTCTTGCACGTACTTTTATTGCGTAAAAGCAATTTTATTGCGTAAAAGCAATTTGTAATTCTGTACAATCAATACGATGTAAACTATGCAGAAAAATATCAGTCAATAAAGTTTTCGACTTTAGCATTTTCTTAAATTAATAAACAGATATGTTAAAAATTGAACAGAAGAATTTTTACATGGATTCATTTGATGACATGAATGCAAAATATTTTTCTTTACCGTGTACCTTTTGTCAGATTTCAATAAACTTTGAGAAATTGTAGCTCCAACTATCGATATCTCTAACTGTGCAACGTGGCATCCGGATAACGCGCTATCGTTAGTACCGGAGAATTTTGTCGGACAAGGTAGACATGACCCTCGCTAATTCCGTCGTCGCTTATAATGATGAGAGGAAACACAAAAACATGAACGGGCGCCGCCGAGAAATGAGGCGTTTAATTCCTTCGTTCTCGCGTTGGCACGTGCCATGTACGAGCCATTAGCTTCAATCGCGCGGGTCTCACCGTTTCCTGAAGGATCCCGTCTTCCCGCGGAGAAGACGATCTTTTAATCCAAATTAATGCTTTCAGCGAAATTACGTGAAAGCTCGTAACGCGTCTGATCCTTCCTGTGTGTCCGTTGGCACTTTTTCACCGTCTTTCTTCCTCGCACATTTTATCCATCGATCAATAATTTCGTCATCTTTTGTTTCATTCCTTTAACTAAAAAATTACTTCGAACAAAAATAATTATCTTACTACCTCAATGATTTCTTTTTTCGGATTAAAATTCTGTAGTCTAATAACTTATATAGATGCGTTTATGCGTGACAATATAAAAATTGAATTATTTGTGCCAATTAGAAATGATTATCTTAACGATTTAAGAGCTCCTTTCTCTTCGAATTAAATCATTCCACAATCTTGTAAATTATTAACATACTTATAGGATGATACACACAAAAAATGTCATAGTAAAAATTATGTTAGAACTATATTTCCTTTTACGATACTTCCTGTAAAGCTGGACTATGTAAAAATTATGATGTACTCCCCAAATTTCTCGGAGTAAAGTTTCACTCAAAAGGAGTGGATACTTACTCCAAGCAATAGTGAAAATATTGCCACTCTGAATGGAGTGACATTTCACATAAGAATGAATATTTCACTCTAAGTAAAGTGAATCTTTACGATTAGGTAAAAAAGAAAATTTCTAGATTTATCGTATTTGTGATTGCTAATGGCTCTAGTTATTGCAATCTTTTTGATCGTACGCCATATTTAATTAATTTTATTTATAATATAGGAAAAATTCGCTGAACACAATGAGACTTGAAACCTGAAACTTCAAGCTCTTGAGCCATTCACCTTACCTACTGAGTCATTGCTATTAACTGATGCTATTAACTGATGGGAATGACTCTTATAACGATACATGTGCAGTTTCCGAATCATTCACTCTTTCATGACTGAAAATTCACTCCATACGAATGAAAAGTCACTCTAACTCGAGTGATGGTCGTTACTCCATTTGTTAAGTAAATTCACTTCAAGACACAGAGTGAAAATTTTCATTCCACGATATAAAGTGAAGGAGTTTACTTTATAAGAATGAGAAGTTACTCTAATTCGAGTGACCCGTCTGTCATTCTATTTTTCTTAAGTGAAATTTTCTAGAACTTTTACTACAATATTTTCACTCCAACAAATTTGGAGAGCACAGTGGAGACTTTAAGTACATCACTTATCTAAATATAGTTGCAATAACAAAATATTAATATTATTTTTTGTTTATGCATGCAAGATAGTTATAGTAACTATAGTACTCTGAAAGCAGTATTCCTCTATCAATTTTAAATGGACTTTAAAAGAATTTTATTTTAAAATTTGGTTAGAAATATGTGTTGAAAATTGAAAAATCGCCATAAATAACTCCGCATTTTCGATGAGGAAAAATTAATTCTAAATAGCTCAGAGACTTGTCGGTATATCGACGTAGAGAGGAAAAGAAATAAAACTGCCCCTTCCGCTAAAAACTAAAGAATGCGTCGATAAGGATTTATCATGAAAATTACCCAGAGAATTCCACGAATCGTGAT
Source organism: Odontomachus brunneus (assembly GCF_010583005.1). Lineage (NCBI taxonomy): Eukaryota > Metazoa > Arthropoda > Insecta > Hymenoptera > Formicidae > Odontomachus > Odontomachus brunneus. The sequence continues at coordinate 947,416 of NW_022639583.1, read as the reverse complement.
TAACGGTAACGCAAAACGATGCCAATGACAGGATCATGAAACGAGATTGGCGCATACTTTAATCGCGCTACGGTTTATATCGTTTTCAATTTTCACACGTGCGTCGCGCTAACGACGGTCTGCTAACACGTGCGTGCGTGCGTGCGTGCGTGTGTGTGTGTGCGAGAGTGCGCGCGCGCACGCGCATGCTTCGATTTCGCGTATTGACAATCGGTCAGAGGATAACAATGGGGGCGAGCTTCATTGAGTGTCGGGCGAATGACGAGGTTTATCGCTCTCCGGGAGCGGCGCGTACACTCGTGTTAGGAATGCGAGTACGCACGAAGCCATTTCCTTCGATCAAGGGACCGTGCTTTCATCCAGCTCGTTCCGGAGATCGTCCGTTTGATCTCGTCTCTAATGCCGGAGCAATGACCTTGCCGCATTTCGCCGTGCAAACTGCAATTCATTCGGCTCTCCCGCCTTCCGATGCGTGGTGCGCGCCGCCGGAGAGATGCACCGCGGAGGTCTCTTGCGCAATCTACAGCCGTTGCAACGACCGCTCGAGAGTGAGCTCGGCGCGGATCGGACTTAATCGCTTTAAAGATCGGGACCGTGCTTAAAGAGGATATGTCAGATTTGCCACGGTCGTCCGTGCGGCTCGGCCGGCCCCGGCTTTTTTCGCATCGCGAAGATTTACGCATTAACGATTACGAATAACGCGGCGATACGACACGAACGCGGAATTAATCTTGGGAAGCGCGCGTTTGAAAGTCAGTTTTGTTGCGCGATATCTAACGGCCCATATATGCCGTTCCTTGATCCGCGGTCAGAATATTCTAATAGACATATCGAGATCTGATTACTTTCCAATTAAATGGATTCAGTTAGCACACAATCCTATATAGACAGGCTCTCGAAATATACAACATAACTTAAACTTATCTCAAACTTATCTTAGGCCATTAAGAGCCGAACGCTGATGTTGGAGCCGGATATTTGTTAAATGAAAAATTTGAAATAGAATAAAAAGTGCGCAATCATGAAATGATAAATAATGAATACTAATATTAACAAATTCATTACAAAGTATTTAGGGTCGATTTGACGTGAAAGTCTTGACTCACCTATTCGGCGCGTGCATTGACATTATCAAACATTATCCTCCTAGCATTTAGTAAATATTCATTGCAAATTCGACTCTTAATTGCCTAAAATAAATTTCAGTTAATGTATAAGTAATGTATCAGTATAAGAATCAGTTAATGTTTTTCTTTTTAATTAAGACTCTTACATCTTTGTTATGGTCATTTTGATCAATGATGTCAGAAGCGAGGAAATACAAACAAATATAAACAAAATATTTGCGCAATATGTCGAAATAAACGGTTATGTCTATAAAATGACACTTGTGATCGATTACATTTGTAGAATATTTCAAAAACTGTCCTTTTCCTTCTGACAATAAACAATCGTAAAATTGAAATTGAAAACGTGACAGAATTATATGAAAAGGTAAGTTAAATAACATTTCACGCTAATTTCACAATATATTTATTTATTGATTGTTAAAGCAAAAAGAAAGTTTTAGAAATATTTTACAAATTATCTCAATTGAATCCAAAGGTGCTACATCTCACATATTATTTGTACAGATATACCGATTTAAGCTCACTGCATATATATGCATATATATATATATATATATATTAGCAAATCTTTTAGCTATCACAACTAAATAACTTTGCTATGAAAACAAGAAAATTTGCTCCTGCAGTTAATATTTTTAATTGTCCATATATTAACAAATATTTTTTTCCGTGTGACGTCATCAATGAAGAGTTCCGCAGCGAGCTTAAATTCGGTATATCTGTACAAATAATATGTGAGATGTAACCACTCTCTAATGTATTAACTATTTGTTAATACATTAGTTAATCACTTTTGAGAAACGTACAATTTGTTATCGCGTTATTAGAAAAAACAAATCCGTTATTGTAACTGAATTTTCCGTTATCTGGGAACCAGATGAAAAACTCTGTTGTAAGAACAGAAAGATTCTTGTAGGATGTTTCTACTCAGCAATTGCTTTCAGTTACCTCAACCGAGTTTTAATACAGCTGAATGTTGAGACGAATGTTTTCTGTCACCATAATAGCGATATTATTTTTCGTTTTTCCGCGAGTTTTTCGTCTAATCCCCATTCAATTATACGAACTAAAAATTTTTCCCGTATACACGGTCAATGTAAGAATAAAACATCAAAATTATTCGAATCGTTTCCTTTTTGAAGCAAGATCGTATTTATCGTGGACTTATCGTAAATACGATCTACACGATCGTATTTACGACTTTTTTGGTTTGCAAAGCTTTACAGACTAATCGACGATGTCGTTGCAAAGAACGGAAGCAATGCGCGATAAACTTGCTCCGCAGAGCACAAATCTAATTACTTTCGAGGCATTCGATCCGTTGAGGCTGAAGAACGCGAGCAATCTATTTCTGGTAATTAGAGTTATATGAATGTACGTCCGTGCGCGCGCGCGATACTGTTGCTCGTAGAAATCGCAGTTTGATGAATGCGAATTCCACGGGATCGCGTGCAATTTCCGCGTCGCGGCAAAACAGGGAGGTTGTGATTCTGGCGTGAGTCATCTCAAGCATGCTACCGTAACTGCGACCGTAGCTCATTGAACACGCGGTTCTCGATGATTACGCTTCAACAACCCAAGTAGAAAAGTTTCCAGGAAAAACTGATCACCAGCCAGAAACTGGCCGGTTTTTACTCTGACCAGGATTTATTAGACAGTAACTATTCAGAAACTGCATAGAAAAATTCCGACTGGTATTTCGTGGCCAGCGATTAGCCAGAAACTAGACAATAAAAAATGGTTAGTAAACGGCCAGTTTTTCTGTCTAGTAAAATATCGGAAAATATTTCTTTGCCAGTTACTGACCAGAAACTAGGCAAAGAGAAATGGCAATTAAAAATAAAGCTTTAATCATCTAAATAATGAAAAAATAAATTTGCACAAAAAAAAATTCTACTTTCTGAAATACAAGTTTTACATGATTTTTACATGATTTTTATATTGAGAATAACAAAATGTAACTTTTCACACAATACAGAATCAAACGATGAAAACTGTTTAACAAAACAAAAAAGGTTAGTTAGAAACTGGTAAAAAACTGATTGGTAACTAGCCAAAAACCGACCAGAGTTACCGTTTAGTTACTGTAAAACGTCGCCTGTACCAACCAGCCAGTAATCAAAATTCCTGGCCAGTTATTGGCTAGGAAGAGGTCGCTCTTTCTACTTAGGAACTTCGGAAGTTTATGTTATTGCGATTCGCTGACGGACACAGTGGTATGCGCGCACGTACACGTGGCGTACTCTCAGCATTCAGAACTGGCGGTGTTATGCCACGAGGGTGCATTCATTCGAGAGAAGGCTAGACCTGGATTAATAGACAGGGGAGAAAAATAATATCCAGTGTGCGTTTATTTTTTCCCGTAGCGAGGGCTACGTGTTATTAGAGCGAACAAAGATATTTTTGCTGGGAAATATCATTTCCGATCCGAATATATCAATCGCGAAACGCATTACCAGGGGATTGTAAATACGACTCTCATTCTCAGAAAATACGTTCATTTTTGCGATACATGTATCTACACGTAGCAGAGCTTGTAAGAAGCAAAGCAGCTTGCTCGACGACGTAAGCAAATTGCAATTAAATGGCGATCAGAAAAATGTCTCTTCTTCTCTCGAATATCCAAAAACTGACTAAAAAGCCGGGGTTAATATCTCGTCGCGAGTCACAACGACGGTCACTATTATAGTTCATAATAAAGAAATAATAGCGAGATAGAGAATTACAGCGACGTAAATCCGGACTTGAAGTAAAAGTCGCTCCAAACAGGTCGAAATAAGCTGACTGTGTGTCCAAGGGGACGAGAATAGAAGAACATGGAGAGAACGAAGGGAATCGTGGGGAATCAGTCTCTCATAGGGGTCTACGGGCGCGATTGCGACGGCTCTGCTACTTGCCCTTAACGAACCTTTAATGCTCGCCGTAGCACGATGACGAAGGGTCCCACAATTTCGTGGCGCGCCAGTCGAAAGTGACACCGAATTCCCCGGCATTTAACCCGGTGCGTTAACCTTTCTGAAACCGAAGCAATTGCACTCATTGTCGGGAACGGTGGCTAAGAGAGTGGAGAGCACGAGCGGTCGAGGAACGGAGAAGGAGGCGGAGGCCGCAAGAGGGGAAGGGAGAGGGATGGGTGATTCAGCGTTTAATTGGACATGTGCTTTTTTACCAGACCATCCACTCCGAACGGCCACTCCGAGTGTGGGTGCATCTGATCAGAGTGCCGGTGAGGAGATAAGAGAATGCGAGAGAGACGGAGGGAGAGAAAGTGAGATAAATAGATATAGAGAGAAAGAGAGCGAGAGGGGAGGAGGGAAGAATAGGCATTTTAAAGCCCCGGGGTGAAGGAAGGGCTGAGAAAGGGTCGGGCATCAGGCGCGATATTAGCTCGTGCTCGGTGTTTCATTCTACTCCTTTGCTCGTGAAGTACGCAAACATGCGCCGTTGGTATGCGTGTCGCGCGGCGCCCGCGGAAGGTTAACAAATACGGTCAACGTTAATTGACTTTTTAACCGCTAATTAAGCCCCGCGGCCTGTGCAGCCGTGATAACGTTACGCGCGCAGGCTGACCGGAAAGGAACAGCGAAGTAAGGCCCCGCGCGATCGGCGCGCGCGTGTATTTTTAGAGGACGAAAGTGTCTTCGCTGGTCGAGCAAAGCCGGTCTCTCCTAATCCCGGGACACTTGTTGTCCGAGGTGATTCAAGACAAACAGATTGAACGGTGCCACTGTCTATAGAGTTTAACGGCTGACCGCGATAAGTTTGATCGCCAATGAAACTTCGATGTTTACTGCGACCGTTATTTCAGGGTTCAATGATCTTGCGGCTTTCGGCTTAATCGCATTAGCCCTTGAGAGAAGTGCGACTACGTCGTAGAATACGTGGACCGTGTCGTGCAGTGACTTCATTATTAATCGCAGAGAAGCGATTAATCGTTAAGAAGCAGAAATTACTTGCATATGACGGAAGATAAGTTACGTAAATCCTAAACATGGGAAAATTTTATCCAACTCATTTTCACTTACTCATAACTTCCATAAAATTGTCAAAACTCAATGCTCTTTTTTTCAAGCAACGCAGAAAATATCAAGGAAATATGAATCTATCAATGTTTTTGCGATTCACTAAAGTTAAAAAATATAACGAAAAATAAAACACATGTTTCCAAGAACGTTGAAAAGTTGGTCTAGGTAAATTGTGCCTATATTTAGGGTTCTAGGATTTCTAGAATGTAAGTTACGATTCAATACGTTTAAACGTGACTTAAAATAACAAGAAACTTGTAAAAAGATACTCAGTCAAAACAACACACTCGGACTTGCAGTGCGTTATATAACTTATCAGGACCCGATAACACCAGTCTGTACACATCAGATAACTGTTTGGGACCAATCTGACCAGGAGCATAGGATAAATTTCTAGTTGGAGTACATATTAATCATGTAAGCGGACAGCGCAACCTTACGCACTCGTGATACCACTTGCATTACCAGATCGGGAAGAGGAACACGTTGGCTTCGCGCCACGCGACCTCGAGGGTTAAATTTCGGAAGTGCACGGCTATCAACACGCGCTATTGGAGAAACACGCCAGTCGAGCCTCGTTATCGTCGATATTATTGACATGTTACCGGCTGGCCGTCCGTTTATATAAAAGCCAGCGATAAATCGGTACTTTCGCGTCACGTACTTGAAAATATGGGTTAACAGCGTCGCGTCGATCTCTATCAGCGGCCTGTGTCGGCGCGACACGTGGTCCCGGAGCTCGTCGGCTTTTCCCTTTTCTTCACGGGAAGAAAAAGATTCGCAAACGCGGATCGCTCCTTCGCGTCCTCAAGGTCTCCGTACGTGTACGTGCGCGCGTTCACGCGGCTTAGACGCGCAGGTGCGCGATTGCAATAATGCACGAGTCGCGGGGCTGACCTCGTTAGCGAGTATGCGGACCTCTCTCCCGCTCCCGTATGCGTCGTGTATGCACTCTCGCTTATGCACAGACGCGACGGAGGAATTAGCAGCGGGAACGCGCGCGACAAAGGGACATCGAGCAAACGACCTCTATCCTCGCGCCTCTCGTCCGAAATATTCCCAAAAAGACAATAACGCGCGCATACTCGGTCGGCGATTGTGCGCGACGCTGCGGTTCGAATGTCGCGAAAGAGTTATTCATAATTCACAAATGACCCCTTTAGAGCGCCCCTTTAATCTTCCGATATGCCGCTACGTTGCCTCGAACAAACCGCGCGACGTATGCATACAGATACCGTTTAATTATAGATAACTTCGAAGCGATAACAATCGCGTTTGAACGATCGTTCATCTCGGTTGCGCTAATAATAAGAACTGGAACTGCTTTCCTTTCGGGATCTTGAGTCACGTGACTCTAGTTATCAACTGGTACGTATAAACGCCCATATTTCTGAATTCCTCCATAATTCGTCCCTAATTGCCCCAAATTGGGTCATTGTGCCTTGCGCACAAAGCTGACTTCGCTTAATTCCACCATGGCGAATGGTATGCGGCCGTGTTTGCATTTCGCGCTCGTAAGACTGATGTTACGGCTGATGCGTGTCTTTTGCGATAACTTCTCGCCATATGTGGAACACGGTAAGATTCTGCATTCACTAAGTGTAGTCGCATCCGTTCCGTACGGCGATACGAGATACGCAACGTGGCACAACGCCAGAAACTTATAAATCTGCGGCCATTGTGCAATAAATTTCAATTCGGGCGCCGTAAAAATCTGTACATTAATTTATCACGATCACGCGTCTTTGCAACGGTAGTCCATCACCGTTATCGTATCTGCGGAGAGAAAGTGCGAAAGAAGATTTTATAGAAACTGCTTTCGAGAGGAAAGGTAGCGCGGCACGATATCAGTCAAATAAAATGAATCCGGCTTGCGCAAGAAAGCTTTATGTATGTGTATGTACGTGCGTGTATACACACCGACACGTGGTGGAAATTCGTTACTTTTCTCTCGCGCTGTTATTCCACTTGCCCGGCGAGCCCGCTGCTCTTGAAAACCTAGGATACGTGTAATTGCAATAGCGCGAGAAAAATTCACCGGCGGTGCGATTCCAAGCAACGAAGGCGTCGACGCCCGCGCCCTAGACTTTCCCCGCGAAGAGTTTCAAGCGAAAACTATTACCCGACGGGTCTTCCTTCGTACGCTGCGAGGAGACGCCGAGATTGTATCAATCCACAACCTTTGCCCTTATCCCAATTTCTGTTCGGTGAAATCGACACGAGTTATCTCGACGGTCACGCGGCGTTGAGACAATTTCACGGGTACAAAAAGCAGAGTACTTAAGGTCGGCGGCCAAGGGTTACTGAGGCTACAGGGGCGAGGGTAAGCAAACCAAACGAGTTTCGTGTGTACATTTTTTTTGTTATCTGTCCCGTGAAATGCGAGAATTCGCGCGGGAAGAAACTCTCGAGGCGGAGGCGAAAGAGAGAAAGAGAGGCGAAAGAGAGAAAGAGAGAGAGAAAGGGAAAGAAAGAGAAAGAGGGTGAGAACACTCCGATGTACGAAACCGTAAAATACTTGAAACGACCATACCGTCCTGACATTTCGCCTGTGTGTCCCTCCCTTCCGGTTCGCGAAGAAAGGAAAAGTAAGCGGCTTGACCGGAACGTGGCGCGAGGGTGACGACGAGATGGAGGCCGCGAATGGGAGAGCGCGCCAGATAAAGAGAGAGAGAAAGATAGGACAACGTTGGAAGAATACAAAATTGATCGTAACATAAAGAAGCGGAAGGTAGGACGATGGCGACGACCATCGTCGAGAAGGGAGACTCGCGTGCTTCGGGTGTAGTAAGTACCGGCGCGTCTCTCTCTAACTCCCGTTCACCTTTGTATGGATGCATACACGCGTGAACGGAAACCAAGAAGATAGGACGACTGAAAATCAAATTGTTTCTCTCTCTCTCCGGGAGAGGTGACTATTCTCGAATTGAAAATTAAATCTAAGAAGATAATGCACTTTATCACGATTATAACCTTCAGCCTCTCTTAACTCGTTAGTGGACGCGTGAGACAAACTAACTTAGACGTATAAACAAACGAATGTTTCTCTAGTGAGAAATATGAATTGGAATATATTTCTTAAATATATAGGGGAGACCTATATACTTCATTTTTCAGAATTTCGCGAAGTTTCTATTTCTCAGACAACTAGTTGTTATGACTGATTGTACAAATATAACGTGGATAACCTTAATCTATGAGTTAATGTCTGCCACGATCTTGATAAACGTGTATTTTGTTTCGTAATATGCAAAATACAAACTTATAGCAACAGAAGTATCTTGCCGTATCGGGTTCATTTGCCCAGTAGTGTAGGGTAAGAAGGCCACATATAAAATATGTATCCTGATTAGTAACTCCGAGGTCTCCGCAGCCCTTCCGCAGGCCCTTGGCCTTTAATTATGGGCTAACTTTACTTCAGCTGCTCATGTACTCGTTTCCAATCATTTCGAGTAAAAATTGCTTTTATTATTCGAAGCAGTACATATCATACACTTGCAAGAAACTTCATTCCAGCTAGTAACACGTTGCTTAACCTTATTCACTCACGATGGAGATTATTAATGCAAAATTTCTTGAGGCACGAAAATTTACTTTGCTATTACTAAATTAGTTTCTTCTAGTTTTTAACCGTAATGTTATCCCGATTTTAATGAAACTTGGGGAAAAGTATCTGTTCTCTCAAATGACTATTTTGTGATTTTGTTTACTGTTATTCTCAACATAAATATTCAAAAAAGCACATGAGCAACATATCCCTGGGATCATCTAGATCCGATCTCTCCTACTTTTAACTTGTGATGCTTCAAAATTATTTTACACGGAAAAAATTTTGTAGTAAAAATTATATTAAAAATATGTTCTTTTTTGCAATATTTTTCGTAAAACTAAACTATACTGTCATTTTAACATAAATTGTTTATTTATTGGGGACAGAGCTAGTGTCCTCCGACAATAAAGTATTGAAATAAATTGCGCAGAGCAATTTCTGCTGAAAACTTTATACACTGCGCCGGCGAGGTTTGTCCGCCGGGGAGTATTAATTGAATTATTTATTCATGTATTTATTTATTTATATATATTGTTCTTGTTTATTCTTATTTTTATATATTATATTTTTATTCGTTATTTTCGAAGTGCTGACTACCGCGGAAGTGGTGGCTATTGTAATGAACTCTACGGCTGTAACATTTTAACCTTTATTTAGTTTTAAACTTTTTAAACTTTTTAAACTTTATTTAGTTATTTGTTATTTCATTATTGTAAGTTATCCCCGGAGTGCTTGCTGCCACGGCGACGGATACAGTGCTTTTATACAGTATACACAAATTTTTTACTTTGTTCTGTGGTGCATCTTAAACTCCACACCTTTTTCTTAATAATTATAATTTTTGCAGTCTTATAAATATTACAAGGCATCTATCACAAGCAAAACTGTTAGTCTCGATAACGTGGGGCGCGAATCGTGCGGCGTGAACGGAGAGTCACCGAAAATCGGCCCGGCACGGAACGTGTGAAGGGTTAACGCAACACGGAGGTCATCGGTTCCGCGACTTTCATCTTGGGAGCCGCCTGCTGCGGTCGGGAAGCTCTCAAAGGAATATTAACCATGAAAGCGGCGCGCACAATGCCGCACGGCGGGCGAGTGTTTTCGCGAGCGCTTCCCACTAACGCGCGGCTAAATTCGCGCGAGCGTCTACATTCCGCGCGCGACGGGATCTCGAGTTTTCGTCGGGATGGGCTATTGCACGTAGCCAACGACCGCGATTACGCCCGCGATCAGCCCGGCGACGGCGGTGGCGAGACGGTGGCGACGGTGGTGGCAGCGTGACGGTTTGTTTCCCTCTTCCCAGGGCCGAATTTAACGACAAGTTTCACGACGCTCCAAATGACGGTACCGCAGCGCCCGGGAGAAAAACCGTTTCTTCCTCCGCACGCGGAGCCACGTCGCGCCGTAGAAAGCCGGTAATCTCAACAGGCCGTACGACTCCCCGCTTTATAAAATTAGGAGCCCCAGTCTCGCGGGTACCACTCCCGAACCCGCGTAATCGTTGCACGGCGGTGAGATAGGATCTTCCGTTAGAATTAGTGCGGCGTAATCGCGGCCGGGACGTGCGCTGCGTTGGCCCCGCGAGGCCGTTCAGGTGAGAAAGAACGTGATCTCGGCAGCCCAGGGCGACGGCGACGACGACGAGGAGGACGCTCGCTGAGAGTCACTGCCGCGTCGCCCGGTAAGACCGCCACTCGACCTAACGGGACCTCATTCCGGCATACGGAAAGAGAGGCGTGCACTCAGCCCGAATTTACGCGCGAGTGTTTACGGGGTAAGACGGCGCCAGGTTGCCACCCTTGCGCGCATTAACGGCGGTCTGAGAGATAGTAAGCGCGCCCCTCGTCTTCGTAGACAATGGGGACGATACTACGGCCGACAACAATACTCCGGAGCCGCCGACGACGACAACGTCTACGGGCCTCGAAAAAGAAGGACGGCGATAAGGGGGAAGGTTAAACTAGACTAGAAGAGTCCAAGGACGATCTCGTGATTTAGCGAAGGTAGCCGCACGAGCCGCGGATCTGAGCTCGCGAGCTATCGCCGCGGGAGTTCCGTGATTTCGCGATAATAGCGATAGTAGCGGGAGAGTCTCGGATTTCCGATATCGCTCGCGAACGCGAGAAGAGATAATTCGCAAATGGAAGTTACGAGGAGACTTTACCTAAGTGCAGGACAAGAGGCGGCTAAGGAGCAACGCTAAGCGGGCGCATTATTCGTTCACGACGATAATCGATCAAGATTTAATCGAACAGCGAAAGTCGATGAAAGTTAATAAAGAAATCGTCAAGTACTCTTATCGTGTTAAATTTCTTTTTTTTCTATCTTTCCGTTTTTCTTTTTCTTTTTTTTTTTTAATGGAAAGCAAGATAACTCGACGTTCATTGATAGATGACTCACTTAGAGACTCACTGGTTTTTTAGTGAACGAATGCGCAATGTAAGAATGTTTCTTCGCCCTTAAAGTAGTTGCATCGTAAACCAATTTTTCTAGGGAACTTTTTCAATTTTAACAGTACATTTATCGGAACACAATCGATCCGTACGTGCAATTAGAAAAAGTTGCCTAATATAGGAAAGTTTTTGTAAGAGATTATAACTTTGTTCATGATACTATATTTGATTTGGTAAAGTATGTACAATATTTTATGAAGATATATCTGTTAAATATGTTATCTTCTTAAACCTATTATAAAATTATTAGTTTTTAAAATATAATTGTTTTAGAAAATATGTCTTTTCCCCATATTAGGTTAGTTTATAATTTAAGTCATTTTATTATATAACTTACACAAAATTTTTGCAAGTTGCAAAGAAGATATTAATGTTATTATAATTTAATTATTTTATTTTACGTATTAATAAATAATAAATACTATGAAATGTACAATGTTATATAAAAATAAATATAAAGTAATTAAATTTTAGAATAGAAAAGGAATATTAAAATGAAACGCATGTTGGAAATATTATTTTTATTTTAACTTTAAAAATGACTCAAACGCAACTATAGGACTTCCCATAATTTAATATAGGGATATTAAACTCAGACCTTCCTATATTCGGAATTTCGGGCAATTGATACTGGAATTTCAATTCCTAATTTAACCTATTGATTTGCAACTCTAGCATAATACCAGCTTTATTTTACTACCTGTATTTATGATTGTGATGTAATAATCTCAATATAATTTATTTTACGTAAATTATAGTAAACCTTGTGAAAGTATGAAAAATATTCTGGATAGCGCCACCGAAAATATGCCCCTTGGGCGCTCCGAAAATACATACCTGGTAAATAAACTCCTTAATTTCACATGCATACCAGCTCGATACGCTCTACGACCAATAAGTAAGTTGGTGCCAGTCGCACGTCACCATACATCCTCCGCTCGCCATAATCCATCGGATGGACTGCATAATTCATTCCGTCATTGGCAGACCTCGAAGTCCAATGACTCGTTATATCGCGGCACGCGAACTACGACATCCGAATGGTAATGGCCGCTTGCACGCATACTTGGCGTACGGTTTAGCGCATAATTCGCATCATAGTCGTCCGGCAGTCGCTCGGCTATCTATAAATACGACTGATGGTATCTAACGAGGTGTGAACTTTCCTCACGAATACAGAATTGTCTAACTCGACAGTAATCAACGAAGATGCGATTTTCACGAACTTTTATATTGTCGAGCATAGAATGGCGTGCATCTTTACACATTCGTATGGCATTGTATTTTACTGAGAAGTGTACAGTATATTAATTCGATGAAGAATTTATTTAACTTATATGGATTTATATACACTGATACTTTAAAAGCACAAATCTATCTTATGGAAATCGCCATGTAAGAATGTGTGTGTGTATGTGTGTGTGTGTGTGTGAGAGAGAGAGAGAGAAGGAGAGAGAACAAAAAATTTCCCCTATTCGTTTAAGATTTTTTGTTATTATCCGAGTGTTTAATATTAATATTTCACTTTCGCACGACTGGCCCGTAAAATTACACGATCAAAGTGTCAGCTGTTTCAGCGCCGAAATCTGCAATGTAAAAGATAACAGGCTTCGCGCGAATCAAAATTACGAGAGCATATCCGTCCTTTGACTGACGTTAATTCCATTTCCTGGGAAAATTGAAACGGAACGACAAAATCGCTCGTTCAGACAAAATTGTAGGCCTTTCTTCTGTTCGAGATCTCCGCTAATCGAAAACACGAACGTAGATTTTCATCTTGAGAGGCTGCGTTTAATCAAATCCTCTTTCACAGGCCAGTTATTCCGCAGAGGTCTCAGACATCGATGCCACGATTCACACTCGATATAACACACACGTCACATGGGACGAGGGAAGCTCTTTATTTTTCCCGCCAGATATACTCGGAGCTTCTGCACATCCAAGATTTAATTGCAAAAACTATACTGCCAATCATCGGCTGATATGTAAACAGAAGGGAGACGCTCTTTCCCCGAGCAGCTCTTTCTCTCGCAAAAGTGACAAATCGCGATTATTCCGTCCCGCTCTCTGTGAGTTTCCTCCTACGAATTTCGCTCCTCGAATCATTCTTAGTAGGCACTTTGAGCCTCCCGAAAAAAGCGGCACTAACGCTGAGCGCCATTAGCCGCGTTCTGGGGCCGGGAGGTTGCGCAACCGCGGTCCTCCTTACCTAATGGTCGCTAATATATCATACTTTTTTCAACTGTCACCTGTACGACATCCATTTTGCGGCAGCGTGGTACGCGTCACTACCGCGCACAGGCGGACTGGCATTTCATCTATCCACCGTCACTTCGCCGCCACGCAGTTACAGCTTCTTACAAGCGCTATCGTACCTGTCCTCTTCCTCCTCCTCCTCCTCCTCCTCCTCTTCCCCCCTCCACCTCTCCCCTTCCCTCCTTCTCCTCTCTCCCTCATCTTCATTCCCATTTCGCTCGTTTTTGCGCGTGGGACGCGAGGATTCTCAACTTTGCGAACGACGCAATTATACCGTCGGCGAAGGTTCCTTCTTGCGTTAGGTTTATTATCAGCGGATTAATCTCGCGAGAGAGCACCGACATAATTTTCTACGATGCCATTTTCGTGCGACACGGCCCCCTCGAAATAAAAGTGCCAGGCGGCGGGGGAGACTACAAGTTCACGCGCTCCGAGAAATAAATGAGAAAAACGGAAATCGATAACGCATTATCCCGTGAAAGGTGATGTATAACAAGTAACAACGCAGCGTTGTATCGACACAAAAATGATGTGTTGCTTTTTTTCCATAAAAAGTTAATACGATTTGGCTTAGCATCGTGCGTTGCGCGCTCATGTTCCGGCTGAAGAATCGCTTGTTGATACACGATACACCGTTGGGCAAACCCGCGAACGCATCTTTTAATTGCTTCGTGCCACGTTTCGAGATGCGAGGTAAGAGCTTATCGTTGGATGCGCCCTCGCGCGCGCGCGTACATCTGATATACGCCAGAAGTAAACGCACGTTCGCGTACTCGCACGAGAAAAATTTCGCGCGTCCTGTGCATGCGTATGTGTGCCGATCCGTGTGTGTGTGTGTGTGTATACATATATATGTGTGTGTGTGTACATTGCGGGACCCACGGCAACCACGTACAAATGCGGCGCGGCATCCTCGAGGGAGGCGCACTCAAGGATCGGAATGCTTTGCCACCCCTCTTCACGACCTCCCTTCACCTTCTCCACCCCTCGTAACAGCATCTACCCAGAAAATCCAAACATTCTTTCGGGTTTATCAACTTTGTGTTTAATTCACGAGATTCCGCGGCGGGGACGATCGCAGGAATCTAAGAGCTCGCAGAACGTGCAAAACCAGAAACCGCGTAAATTCCGCTTGCAATGGAACGTAGTCGAGGCGATGCTTTAATAACGAGACGGCAGGTAAAGGCATAATTACTTGCAACTGATTATTTGTGACTGACGCTGTGCAAGGTGAAACAAAACATGCGATCCTTTCATTGCTGCATCATGGGGGTAGTCACTTAGTGACTTCTTAGCATCTTTGAAATAAAAAGTCACGTTTATATCAAGTTTGATTAATCCTAATAACATAGAGTAACATAGAACTTTAGAGATATATAGATGCACCCTTAAGAGCAAACGAAGTTCGCTACTTTGCAGGCGCGGGGTGTCAGACAGAAAGCGTCATTTCGCTTCAGCAACGACACTCGACCGGCAATCCAACCGGCAATAGTGGAGAGTCTGGCCGGCCGTTCCGCCATTATCGGTTTAAAGTCAAACGAATTTCGCGAACTTGGCAATCCTGGTTCTCTCTCTCTCTCTCTCTCCTCCTCCCGCCCCTCCTCTCTCTAGCTCTTTCTCTCTTTCTCATCGAACTGGCTCCGTACAAGCGCGCGAGTGCCTTTGTGCGGACGGGAACGGCCGCGTTCCGCTTTATCTGCGCCGACCAAACGGCCGTCTAGCCCAACTTACCGATTCCGACATTCTAATCTCGCCAGGATACCAGTGGCTAACGTACCTTCCCGACCCGATAAAGACCGCATCCTCCGCGAGATAAAGAGCCTCCGCTATCCGTCAGTTCACGTTTCTCCCGACGTTCGGCGACGTCGGCTGAAAAACGTTTCACGCCCTGGATGTAAATCCCCGAGCAGATTTCAACGCGGTTTAGACTCCCGCTCGCGCCGCGAGACTTCACTCATGTCGGGGCCCTTCGAACGTGGGATTCGCCCTTCATCGATCTTCGGCAGACTTTATGAGCTTACACAGCGGGGCGGTCGGGCTGGATGGCTGGGTGGCTCGCTGGCTGGCTGGCTGGCTGGCTGGCGGGCCCGAAGTGGAGCGAAGTACACTTTTAAAAGCTCGCGCAGAGGGATACGCGGAGGGATGATTCGCTTACAGCACTTGGCACACTTTCAACGTTGTCTCGACAAACTTCGCCGGAGTTACGGGCGTTCTCTTTTCCGCGAGCAAAATGCACTTGATTATCGGTGCGCGCCGCGCACCCCGAAAGTAAGGAGACGGTAGACCGGAAGAGTAGCGGATTTTACGGGGCTCGATATGAATAGAGATCGAGCGTAATCTCCTCGGTACGCGCTTCATGCACGCGCAATTACTCGAATTTTATGCTCGATTCTCCGCGAATACGACGACTGAGCTTATATCCCTACTTTGCTTCCTGTCAAACGACAGAGGACACGGAGAGGGGGAATGGATAGCATACTTAAAAATCCACGCTAGATGAATCTTGATGTTTGACGAGCGATTCTACGTATTTAACGTAAAATTACGCGCATGCCGAGAGATTCTCGTAATAATCCAAGTAGAAAGAGTGACCTCTTTCTAGTCACTACTGGCCAGGAATGATTTCTCTAAAGCTAGCAGGACCAAACCAGCAAAGCGGACCTAATGCATTATTTAGTATTCATTTTGCATTTATTTGTATCACCAAAAAAAATTTTGCACCATTAAGATAATGATAGCTGCTAGCTTAATATTAAACCAGCAAGACTACACGAAAAAAAAGCGTTTAAATAAAAAGGTCTGAATTTTGTATAATTTATCTAATTTGTCTAATTTGTCTAATTTGAATTGTCTAATTTGTATTATCAAAAAAATTTTAATTTTGCATTTATTCTTGTTGAAGCAACCCCTGATTGATTTCACCCTTATTGGTTTCAAAAGTAAAATACCTTTTGTTGCCAACAAAATCAATTGACACTTTTACAGCAGTGGCGCGATAATTTGTACCACTAGAATCCAACATTTTTTATTTTGTTTCCATATCATTCCCTCGAAAATCACCCTCAACCCTTATTGGCCTCAAGAATAAAGTATTTTTCGTTACTAGTAGAATCACTCTTACAGTAGAAGCGCGGTAATTTGTACTACTAGAATCCTAAATTTCAGATTTTGTATCACAAGGTGCAATATTTTTTTTTATAATACAAATTAGTGAAAATTTTGGTCTTTTTATTTATGTACATATTTTTCCTTCTTTTTATGTAGTCCTACTAGCTAGTAATATTAAGCTAGTAGCGCCAATGTTTTTTTCCAAAACGAAGTACAAGTTTTTTTGATGGTACAAATTAGTACAATATGAATACTAAATAATGTAGTAGATCCAATTTGATTTTACTGATTTGATTGTCCTAGCTTTAAAGAAGTCCAGGAATGTTGGTTATTGGTTAATTTGGATGCTTTATTATAAATCTATTTTTAATTACTATTTTTTTTGCCTAGGTTCTGGCCAGTAACCAGCTAAAAAACATTAGCCAATATTTTCCGAATTTTCTTAATAAACAGAAAAATTAGTCAATATTTATTAACCATTTTTATTGCCTAGTTTGTGGTCAATAACCGACTGAGAAATACTAGTTTTTCTGTCGAGTTTCTAAACAAAATTACTGTTTAATAAATCCTAAATAATAAAATTGGCTAGTTTCTAACCAGTTTTTCCTGGAAATTCTTCTACTTTGAAATAATAATGTTATAAAATTCTCATAAATGTGTGACGAAATTCTGATAATAATAACAACGACTTAATGATTTCTGATAATTAATCACTCGCACCCGTCGCGCGTTTCAACGCGACGCACAATCATGAAAATTCATGAAAGATACCTTTTCATTATCCGCGCTTTTCTTAAGACATACTTGTCGGTACTGAAGCTGCGAGAATGAGTCAATAGTTTAGCGAAGTATCGATCGAGAGTCTGAGTGTGTGTTGGACCGTCGCGAAACGCGCGCACGCTTCTCGTTATAAAGCGCGGATAACGCGTTCTTAATTTGAATCACGTCGACCTTATTGGCAAGAAGTTAACGAGCAGTTTTCGTAATAATACGTGAGTCAGCGTTCTTAAAGACGTCGCGCGACAGCGGGAGGGAGGAGCGAGTCGGAGGCGACAACGGCCTCTCGAAAGTAGAGAGTCGCGTGTTTGTGACACGGCCGGTGTACGTATACCGGGACGGGATTAATTGAGTACTCGGAGAGGCGGAGGAATGAACACGCGCACGGTTCATCGATTTCCGTCGGCTCTATGAGCTTATACGCGAGCGAACGAGCGAGCGAGTGAGCACGCGCGAGGGGCGCGGTGGGTTAGATGAATGGACGGATGAAATGGATTTACACGAAACGGCGGAACATTTTTCAGAAGCTCATAAGAGCGAGCGGGAATCTCAAAGGTAGTGGTAGACGGTGAGGAGCGCGGTGGGAAGCGGGATATCGACCGCGGCAAGTGACAGCCTCTCGAGAGAGCGCGGGGAACGGGCCCTTCGCGCTCTTCCAACGACGAATGTGCGCCAGCGAGATCAATTGAACGCTTCGGCGCAACGGGAAATCGATATCGTCCCGAAAACTCCCGTCCCTCTTCGCTCTCTTGCGATTTTGCATTTTCGCGAGCATCACCCGCGGCCGAGTGAGTCGCGCCACGAAGCTCGGTATCACAGCCCGCCGTCTATCGACGGTCTCGCTTCCACGACGGCTGTGTTTCATCGTGGACGATCGGTGTGCCGAATCCGAGCCGGTAAAACGACCAATTTAGCGATCTCGCGTGTACGAATCGCGCGCGCGTGCGCGCGAATATATCGCACGGTCGTCGACCAGCACCGCGGCGTAGCGCGCGCACTTACATTTCTCAAACTTTACGAGGAGTGAAAGAGACATCTCTTGGCGCGCCACCAAGAAAAATATTTCCGGAAGGAGCGTATATGGAGCTTTTACGACGGCGCGGAATATGGATGAATACTTTTTCACCGGGGTAAAGCCGTTCCTCTTCGACGGCGAAGTTAGAAATCGCGCGTAGCGATTTGCGTGGCGCGAAACAATCGCTCCGTGGAAAATTATAATTCCCCCTGCACCTTGAACGGTAGCAGTCGCGTTCGCATCGATTCGCGAGAATATATTTTCCTCCATGTTCGCGGGAATTTGCGGCCGACACTCGGCGTGCTTTTCCTCCATTTCCTCTATTTTTAGGCTCCCACACGAGGGCCGACTCGTGTCTTTCCTCTAAGCACATGTGATTTCTTCGGCCTATGTGACGCACCACCAAGGAAAGAACCAACACGAGGGCCAATCATTACAAAACAATCGTTTTACGTGACGTCAGTCTGATCGCGTGTCTTTTTTCCCAGCCATGTTTTGCTTCATGCTATATATTGGAGACAAATAGAGAAGACTAAATTCGGGCTCTTTAGGTTGAATGGTCGAATACGTCTTTCTGTTTTTCCCAAGTGATGCCCAAGTCGAAATTTTGACGCTATTTTCGACTTGAGTTTCTTAAGGACCATCTACAATGGGATAAGTAGTGAGCAAATTGACCAACCACAGTCGATTATTTTTGTAATACTGTCTAATGCTAATTCCCCAGCAACATAATATAAAATCGGGACATAAGATGTCTTAAAGATTATTTTTAAGATGCCTTAAAGACATTTATACGTAAATTGTTTGAAAGACATCTTAAAGATGATCTTTAAGACGTCTTATGTCCCGATTTTAGGCATTATATTGTCTGGGCCCATTATAGATGGTCTTTTAATACTTGTATATTTTAAAGGTATGTTTATAATATACAACTGAATCCTATTTAGCGGTTCTAAATAGCTAAAAGCACACAAAATACAATGGAACATATAGTATTAATATTTAGAGCACGTCTTAGGAACACGTTTCTCTGCTCCCTCAACAATTTTTTTTCAATTTTTTTAAGTAATTTCGCGTTTTCAAAGGTGTATTTTCGAAAATGACGTCAAGTGTGCGTATCTTGCTCAGCACCGTCTCCTGAATAACAATTTAAATTAATATGATTTTGCTCCTTTAGTAATAGACCCAAAATCTTCAAAATAACTTTCCAATATCCAAAGGTCACGCTCCTAAGGTTGGATCCAACTTAGCGTTGGTAGAAAAGTCGGATTCTCGTTATTCGACAAAATAACTGCATCCCTTCGTCTTCTTTTGCAGTCTACCGGAATAATATGTTATTTCGCACCAGACGCGATACGAAATTTCGCTTTCGAAGTCGCCAAAGTATAGAATACGGAAAACACATTCTGTGCTTTATTCTCCCGTATTCAGTTAGTTTCCATAAACCTGCTTAGCTCTTCCCTCCGCTGCTTTGCCCGGAGTCAAATCCCTGGCACCAGGGGTCCAACAGGATTATCGTAATGGTTCGCCAAGGTTCGCCACGACCTTCGACCTCTAGTAGCTTTCCGCACCTGTGCGATGGTTTGCTCTCGAAACACACTCTGGAGGACTCTACGGACTTTATCGAACCGAAGACGATGTCATTCGATCATAGCTGCCCGGCTGACATACCCGACTTTCTTCATCTTAGACCGAGGAATTTGATGGCCGTGCGGCGCGTCGGTTTATTTTATCTTGAAATTGCCAACTCACACACGTATTACACATGTTACACGTTCCATTACATACGCTTACTATTTACGGCTAATTGTGGCAATAAAAAATTACGAGGCTTTAGGGAACGTCTAAGACGTCCCCGTGCGACGCCATAAATCACTTATCGGCAAGTGCGCCGCTAAGCAAAATCGAATATCGATGCCGTAAACTCCATAGCGTCAAACGCGAGGTAACTATTTATCTAGTTATCCGCCGGGTAAGTCACGTATAGTTCCGCCTTCGCCAGCTTCATTATCTTCGCGGGACACGTTTCCCCCTGATGCAATGAGATTGCCGGATGTGCAGGACGGAGGAGCGGAACGCGGTGGATGAGCGAACGAGTGAGCGAGGGAGCGAGAACGAGGTATCGCCGGCTCCTTCTACCGTTGCGAGGGAGGACGAAGGGCTCGGGCGACGAGTCCAAACTCCGCTCCTCCCTACCGCCCTCCATCCCTCCTCCATCCCAGCCCTCGTCCGCGTTTGGTTTTCTTTCTTCCTCCCTGCTTCCTTCCTCCGTTTCTTCCTCGTTGCCGTCCGGTGTCTCCGGTTAACGTCGCGAGTCACGTCGTGTCAGAAGGGTTTTGCGAGTCGGCGGATGACTGCCGGCGGGTGATACGTCGCTTTCTCGCGTGACGTCAGCTCCATCGCGAAAGAAAAGGGGCTGGCGGCGATGGTTATGGCACGAGCGGGCGGGAAAGAGTAGGAGGAAGAGAGAGACGCAGAGTAGATCCGCCGCCGCGAGAAGCCCGCTTAGATGCTGCGCCAGAAGGGCTCGGCGTTACAAATGACCACAGCGCTATGCATACCCAAACAGACCGAGGACATGCTGATGTGGGGGGGGG
>NW_022639583.1:925459-926449 GCF_010583005.1 Odontomachus brunneus | reverse complement strand
GGGGGGGGGGGGAGGAGAGAGAGGAAATAAAAACATCTAGGTACCCATGCATTCGATCATTTGTTGAGATCACGAAGTAAAAGAATGCGAGAAGCGGGAATGACCGACCGTGTGCGTGGGTAGATGAGTTAAATGAAGCGGTAACTACACTTATGAAGAAATATGTACGAGAATTCATACACACACACACACACACACACACACACACACACACATTGTGGGAGAAGGAATATCTAAGAAATAAAAAATATATTTACACGGTGGGTACCGATAAAATGTGTGTTCACTTATGCTAATATCAAATACTTTTCGAATAAGAAAATATACATTTTCTTATTCTCTAAATAAGAAAATATACATTTTCTTATTCTCTAAATATTTTAAAGTGGAATCTTCGTTGGAACGAACGGAAAGTAGCGATATTTTCACTCGAAGCAATAACGAAAATACTGCCGCTCGAAATCGCAAGAGTGAATGTTTCACTCATGCTTAGAGTAGATTCTAACTCCATATGAGAGAAGTTCCAATCGATTGAATGTGTTCCTCTGATGCTGAAGTACATCAGATTCACTCTTTCATTTCGAGTGAAAAAACTCACTCAACGATTCAAAGTGAAGAATTCGCCAAATATGGAATTAAAATCAGTCGAATTAGATTGACTCGGTGATCACTTTTTAAGTAAAGTTTTGCTCCAAAAAATTTAAAGAGTAAAACTTTAGCTTTTCATAAAAGTGATTGTTTATTCTATCGAAATAAGAGAATTTAAGCAAATATGTCAGCAGTGTTCACCGAATAAATATTTATTTTCTAAATACTTTGTCTCTCAGTGTACGTTGTACTATGAAACATTTTAACGGAGAAAATTGCTTATATAAAGAAAACAATCGGTAGTAGTAAATAATAATACATCTCAGCGATGTCTATGAGGGAGGAAAGAGAGAAAGAGAGGGAAAAGGAGGGAGAGAGAGAGAGAGAGAGAGAGAGAGAGAG
>NW_022639583.1:901801-924057 GCF_010583005.1 Odontomachus brunneus | reverse complement strand
AGAGAGAGAGAGAGAGAGAGAGAGAGAGAGAGAGAGAGAGAGAAAGGAAAAGAGAGAGAGGGAGAGAGAGAGAGAGGGAGGGAAAGAGAGAGAGAGAGAAGCGCGAATAACACATCGTCCGACACTCGACACTTACAATGTGTAAGCAAAAAAAGGAAGTTTATAGTAAAAGCACATGGGCAAACAGACAAGGGGAAAAAGAAAGGGGGAAAAGTTTATCTCCTTTTTGCTCTTTACGGACATCGCATTTCCTATCCTGACCTACTACCAAGAGCAATGCATTCACTTCGCCGTGTGGGAAGAGTATCAAGCGTTTCACTATTCGAGAGTCTGCTCTCTTCGATTCTCGAAAATTTAAGATCGCACATTGCGCCGACGTATTGCGTTACGCGTACATGTAGCACGCTCGTCGATAGCGCTGCAAAGTCCGCTTATACGATACGAATTTGTTCCTCTTTCTTTCTCCTTTTGCATTTTTCTCCAGTCGCCGACCGATTGTGATTTTATACAAGGAGAAATACTTGCAAATTCAGCACAGCACTATGCTGTGCTTCTCCTCCCTCCGTCTTCTCCTTCCCTTCTGTCAATTACATATCTGCTGTTCGCAGGATTTATTTGACACCTTTGTTTCTTCATGGTGTCGCACACTGTCGCCTCGGGCGGTCGAGGGATTCCCGAGTTGCGAATAAATAAAAGCGTCTAAAACTGTACCCTTATATAGAGAAGAATGGTTTGGTTGATTTGGCAAATTTATAGTTCACTTGACGAAAACGTGTTAAACAGTTGTAACTGAGCAGATTTGCTACTACATTAGAGAAATTACATGCGGAAGCAATTATCATCATGCTTATAAAGCATGCCCATTTATGTTGATATTATCTGAGTTGTTGCAAATCATTTCGTATTTCGAGCTAATTAAAGTTTGCGAGACAATTTCATTAATTTTACCAAATAAATTATATCCACCAATTCAATAGATAATAAAGAAATAATTTTGTTTTATAGAGAAGTGCGTGCCCATTAAGTCTAAATGCAAATATCTGTAATCGGAAATATATTATAGTTATTTTAGTTTACGGATTTTTTCTCTTTAATAAATGTACGTATTACTGATATAATATATATCAGTAATATATATCAGTAATACGTACTGATATAAATGTATGTATTACTGATATAATATGTAGACAAAAATTAAATGTATTTTTGTGTGTGTATATTTATATTTATTTTATATTTATAATATTTTATCATATTATTTAAATGGTTGTAGAGAATAAATATTCCGTACATCTCATTGATGTACAAACGACAATAAGCATTGTTGCTTTCGTTAACTTTTGTTGCTATAGCAACTAATTATTTATTTAGCTACAACGAGATTTCTTAACGTAAATTGCCTTTGATAAAACAGCAAAAAGATTAGTTGCATATCCAAGTCAAAATTTTGATCCTACAATCAGTCTTACTATTTCCATTCAACACCTATTTTGATACTCTGGAATCTTTATATCAATCTCTTTTGATTTAATTTAACCATGTCGAAATTTTGATCCTATTTTCAGCCTCACTATTCCATTCAACACCTATTTTGACGTTAAAGAAAGGGAAATTTTGGACATTATGAGTCAAAACAAGGGTAAATTATATCATTAGAATTAAACCTGCTTTCCTAACTTAGCCTCTACTGCGTTGTAGAATTCAAGGTTTAATATAGAACCAAAATCTCGATTCGGGTATACCGCACTGCATATTCCATTGGTTGTAGATAATCATTTTTGTGCTCTGTACTAACAAATCTACTGTGTTACAACATCAAAATGTCTTTATTAGGTACAACCACAAATCTTACGTAGCTCTGCGTTTTAGTTACTGTAACACAGCAAACTGGCTATCCGTGTACTACGGCTATAGATTTGCTAAGCTAGCGAGATTTTCAGTTGTGCCAGCAAATCTTTTTTTTCCGTATAGAGATCCAGCGGCTCGAGGAATCCTCGTTTCCGCGACGGTAATGGCGCGTGCTTCCATTATTCTTAGCGCTCACCCTCATCTCGCCGGCGGGGGTGACGCGTGGGCATTCCACGGGTACTTACGACGCGAGAACAGAGCGCACAATCATCTCGGATCAATATTTCATTAAAAAGAGTTCGAGGCGAGAGCTGATGCGCGAATATATCGTCGCCGTTTCGTGCACTAATCCGTCGTGACGTCGCGTCTTTGCGCATTAAAGGAAAAATCTCTGAGCTTTTTCCGTCACTTGGCTACGCGCACGAGTATACTTCGTTCCCGGAATTTTGCGGATTTTTGCTTTTACGGATCAGCGTTGTTAAATCTTCAGCCATTCCGATTGGAAATTTAATTTAATTTAATTAGCATTTAATTTATTTAACTTAATTAACAAGTTCGGTAATGGGAATTGTATATTATATATTTGCATGATACACACAAATGAGTAAAGAGTATTTCCCGGATTGAGCGCATCGATAACGTAACAAGTTCAACGCGGGAGATTTTCATCGACGCACTGCTTGCGGCGTCTCACATTTTTGTTTTCTCTCTCTCTTCAACACGCGCAATATCAATGTCGGAGAGAAAAAGCGAGGTTGCGCGAGGGCGAAGGCTACTAGATAAAGGCGGGATAACTCGGGATCTAAGAGCAACGCGAGAATAAGAAGGAGAGAGGAAGAAAGAGAGAGCGAGAAGGAAAGAGAGTCAACACGGTACGGGGATGACGGTGACCTCTGCGTCCTCGCAGGGAGAACGCGGGCGGCGGAAAGATGGGACGCGATCGTGTTTGCATGCAAATGCCAAGCCCCGCGCGGTAAATGTTTCTGCGCGATAAAAGTCTTGTAGCGGCGCGCGGCAGCCATCGCGCGAATTTACGTGCTTCTTCGAGCGGCCGTCACCCCGCTCGACCTCTCGCAGTCGACCCCTCGCGTCCGCCGCAACGTGAAGCTCGCGCGGCAGCCATAAATGAGTATATTTATGTGTGTGTGTGTGTGTGTGTGTGTGTGTGTGTGTATGTGTGGCGCGCAAGAGCGCGCATATCCGTGTGTGCGTAAGTGCACGTGAGCGTATGTTAGAAGGGCCTACTACGAGGCACTCCGGTACGCCCGAATTATTAAGAGCCGCTAAGCCACACTTACCGCCCTCCATATCCAACCGCCTTCCGAGCGCTGTCTGTTACATTATCAAGAACGGAGCCGCTCCGAGACGCGCTCGCGGGTGTTCGCTGCTCGTACGTTGTCGGCCGTCACTCGCCGTCATTGTCTCGATAACAATGCACCGCAGAGATCTAACCGCCCCGTCTCAAACGTCTGGGATACGCCGGGCGACTTCACGGCGCGATTACACGTCGTCGTTGGATTCACGTTTGACCTGCAAACCGCGAGCATCCCTTTGGCACCTTTTGCGGAAACACCGAGGAAGACGCCCCGTTATTGAGAGGCTCGCCTCTCCCAGGCCAAAAACGACGCGAGAGACGACGAAAGGGATAAATTTCCTCCCACTTTTTCCGCTCGCACTAAACGCGAGCGGCTCCGAGTTAGATATCCTCGGCATTTCACTTGTGCACTCAATTCCGTGAGTGCCTAACCATTCTCTCGACGGGTCGATAGTTATTAAAGATTTTCGATCAGCTGCATTTATTTCTAGCTACGCGTTTTTAATAATTAATCAAGGAAATACTGCTTTTTTCTTTTATTAGTGTAATAAAATATTATAAATTTATATCGATATATATCACAAATATATAAAGTTATTAAGTATAAAAAAAGAAACTTAAATTACATAATACATACAACATATTTCTCATTATGAACATTTTCACTTAGTCAACAAACAACAATATTTCTTCCTTATTTATTGAATAAGTGCATGTTATAAAATTCATGAATTTGTTTCATAAAACTTCAATTTTCATAAACTTCAATTAGTTCGAAATACGAAATGATTTGTTGCCGTAACTAAGATAATAACAACGAGAATGTGTTTGTTCTGTGAGCAGGTTGACAACTGCTTACACACATAATTTCTTTGTTGAATTAATAAATTTCCTTAGTTATAATGTTTAATTTTATTCAACAAGTTATAGATTTCCTGAATTAATCAAATCATTTTTTTCTGTGTAGCAGAAGTCGATCTGTTAGCAAAGACATCGTATTAGCTCAATCCTTCGAATGCATAATTATCGATAAACTGATAATTACTCAAAGTTGTCGTACAACCATATCTCTTTTTACCTATACATTTCTCATAATTATCGATTAACTCAGAAAGCAGAAATATGTTTTCTAAATTAATTAACAGTGATGAGAAATGAATGTGAACTAGTTAAAAATTTTTAGTAACTATCGATCTATCAAATGATAAGCCAGTCGCGGAACTGTATGCACAGGTTTGTCTCGCGTTCACCGTCACGTCATGGACGACGATGGTGAAGGTTGCGAAACAAATCACTACCATGGTGGCGCGGTTTTAGCCGCTTTCGGCTAATTTCTCTCGCCGTGAAAATCCTAATTAATGAGAGCGAATTACGTAGCCTCGAGTTTGCTCTACGGCGAGCTTGCGAGGGGTCGAGAAACGGACCAGGATGAACGAGGAGGACGAGCGGTTGGGAGAGGAGAGAAGGAGGGAAGGAGAAAGAGAGATGGCTCGCTGCACCTTCGAGAGGAGAGGGTGACGGAACAAAGGCGCGGTGCGGTGAGTGCCAACTAATCGGGTAATTTTTCCGGCATCAGTCGGTGAATATCAACGCTGCCGTTGAGCCCTCCCGCGGCGTTAAGAACGACAAACGGTCGTCGATCCATCTGGCTCAACGCGATTCCGTAACGTCAGCCTTCCGTTCCCCAGCCGCCCCGTTTCTCGCCACCCCCGTAGAACCCTACGTATTGACTGTCTATCCCTCGGCGGTTCGATCCCTTTTCTCTCCCCTGCGGAACGCTCGCCCTGGAACCACCCCGTCGCGAGTGGATGTTTTTTTGAGCGGTCGCCATGCACGAGCAAACAGATCAGAATGTAAACGACGGACGACTTACTTGCCCTTTCACATCCCTCGAGCGAGCCTTCGCATCGATATAATTGTTTAGGGTGGCTTGCTGAGGGGAGCGCATTGTTGCGGCCGTGATCTGCCGAGGATCGCAGGTAGACACCATTCGTAGTTTATTAAAGTGCTCGCGAAGCTATTAGCTGTAAAGCTATTAGGGACATGCTTATAGAGTGTCTGAGGCGAGACATTCTAATGCAATGTGCAGGTAGATCGCGTTAATCTGAGCAAAACATACCTTTTACTATTTTTCACACAACTATAAAACTTTGAGTAATTAATGAGAGAAAATTGGCGAATCAGTACGTGCAACGTTGTAGGTGGATCTATATAGGTTTGTGTCTATTTGTGTTTGTGTCTGTGTTTATCTCTGTATGAAATTAAGTGAAATTAGTTGTCACACGTGATTCTATCACGTATCTATGACGTGACTTATTCAAGGGTGTGGAAGCATATGCAATGCTGTATTATATTATATATATCGTGTAACAGTAAATCTACATAAGGCTCTATATAGCTCTATATAGCTCAAAGTTTATGAGATTTATTTTCTTCTTAGTTCAATAATTGTTTTCTGTATTTGATTATAAGATATCATTAACTTGCATTAACTTGCTTAAAATTTTAAAATAAAAATAATTTGTCTTGTTTCCTTTACATGAAAAACATGTGACAATCAATTTTGAGTATGAGATAGTCACATTTATACGACTTTGTTTACAATTTAATGATTTTTTGTGTATAAATATACAAGGATAATATTTTTTTTTAAAGATCGTATTTATATGACAATATCCATGATGTTACAAAATATTGCATATATATTTTCTTCAATCCATGTGTGTGTATAAGACTTATGGCAACCAGACCCGATTTCCTCTATAATGTACCCAAGCTAAAATATCCTAGCCGGAAATGGAAGGCATTGTTTGAGTTTTGTGTAGGCGTGTCATTAAGAAACAATTGTAAATCTCAACCATTCCTGTTGAAATCGCGTCAAAGCTCGTTCCACAGCACCATGCGTACAGTTTGCCAATCTTCTTTCATTAGTTACTCGAAATTTTACGTAGTTATTTGAAAAACGATAAGGTATTTTTTAATGAGGTGGTCTAACTATATACGTACCATACAATGTCTCGTCGTCAAATATCTTGTATATCGCGCAAGTCCGCTTCTCCTGAAAAAACCCATTAAAATATCCACCATTGAAACGTTCGTTCCGTGAAGAAAAATCTCACGCAGTAAAGAGTGAAGCGCATAAGGCCGCTGGGAAACGCGAAGTTACTGCTTTTGTACTTTCGGAAACCTCGGTCATTTCTACGCGCGAGTGCGAACGCACACGCGATTTCCTACGTTTATAATTGTGAATTAATCAGGAGCTTTTAATTATGATCGGATTGCAAATTAACGCACAAAGAAACGCGCGGCGGGATGACGTAAAGGGCAATTTGTCGGAGATTCCAGCGTTCACACGCTGCGAATATACGTTAACATTTCATGAGACCGCGAATGGAAGCGAGGCCACCTGAGCACCAGTGGAAAACGTGTCGCTCTACGAGAGAAGAATAACCGGCTATAGCGTGCGGTTAACCGGAAGCGGAAAAGGTCAAATCGCGTCGGTGGGCAAGCTCGCTCGCTCGACGGTCGGGGATAGAGCCCGCGATAATTGGAACAAAGAGAGTTGGCTCCGGGAGTCAGGAGGAATCCTCATCCTCCGGCCACCCTCCCCCCACTGTCTTTCATTCCTTCGCTTCCTCCCCGGTAGCGATAAAGTTTAACTCTTTCGAACTCTGTTAGCGGTGTACTCCTTCCGGCGCACGAAGAAAAATTCTCTTTATCTAGTTCTCCATTTTTTTATCCTCTTTCCGCCCGTTCGTTTTGCCTCCTCCCCCTTGGAGCCCTCCATGGTGCGTTTCTGCGCTTTGTGCCGCATTCGCGAAACTACGCCTGATGAGCCACGAGAAGTTTGTCCCAAATTACTATGGGAAAAAAGTGCAATGCACGGTCTTATGTATTTGCAAAATTACTCCAGTGGCCATTTTTTATTTCGACGCGTTTAGTGAACACCTGATGTGCAACAGAGGTACAAGTTATACACATTTTGATGTTGTAATTATATATTACTAGTCTACAAATGCACTATCGCGCAACATTGATTCTTGAATCTTTTTTAGTTATAGTAAAAGTATCAATCCCCGGATAAATACCTCATCCTAGGCTCATTCTTATTGTTTAGTCTTTAAGTACGAATATTTAAACTTTTAATATATGTGTATATATATATATATATATATATATATATATATATATATATATATATATATATTTCTTATGTTAAAAGTTTAATACTTACAAAGTCGAATAATCGACTTCACACGCCTAAGATATCTAGAAATAGCCATCACTTTCTTAGTTACTCGAACGAATATGCACTTTTAATTACACTAATAAATTTGTTGTCTCACAGTGAATACATTTTACCTGCGGTAGCAAACTCCTAACAATAAATTACTCTTAGCAAAACAATTCGTCGTTCGACTAAGTTCGAATCAGCCGCTGAGATTTAACTGATATACTGAGTCATTTTGTTGCGTGCGAGAATGCTATCACTGTTTAATATAATTTTAACATGATAATTAGCGTGTGGTGTGCAAAATAACATAATATGCGTCTCAACACCTCAATTGATTCGAAG
Source organism: Odontomachus brunneus (assembly GCF_010583005.1). NCBI lineage: Eukaryota > Metazoa > Arthropoda > Insecta > Hymenoptera > Formicidae > Odontomachus > Odontomachus brunneus. The sequence goes on along the minus strand of NW_022639583.1, from coordinate 916,318 downwards.
AAGTCGGAAATCACGCGCGACGTTTCCTGATCAGTTCAATCTCTCGTGCGACACGTAAACGCGATGTTCGTGTAATGCGTAATTGTAATACCTTGAGCTTGGTGGGATCGTTCGCAAGTGTGGCGTTAGAGCAAAATCGTACGTAGGCCGAAGGCCTTCGGAATAAAACAGATGCCATGAAAGTACGATGAGGAACGGCAATTACAGCCCGAGAATAAAGCGAGGAAAAAGTTAAGTTGTATTATATACATCAAGAGAATTTATCCGATAAAAAAATAACAAACGGATATTTCCGATCAAAATGTCGATGAATTTTTGGATCCGATCAGGAAACATCCGATGAGAAATATCTCTTATAATATATATAATACAGAAAGATTAAAAAAATATTAATAATTTTTTATTAACAGCTTTTTATATTAAATGTCCACCAGGTTTAATTTTCCCACTTTTTTAACATTTAAAAAATAAAAATCTAATTTTCTTCCCCTTTGGAGGAGTGTAACTCTTTAAGGAAGGATATAGGAATATGTGTTCACACATGCATATGAAAGATTCTTCTTAATTTTCGACAAAGAATTATTTCTTAAAGTGTTTATTTAGGAAAAGCATTTATTTAGGATCGCCCTGTATATGAGAAATACATCTCTCTCTCTTTCTCTCTCTCTCTTCTTCTTCTCTTCCTCTTTACCTCTTTTACTGAGTCATAAATACAGTTAATTTTTAATGTCATTAGATAGATCGCAATCGTAACTTTACGTGCCTTGGAACGTGCCCTGTGCCTCCTACTCGGTGGGTGACTCATCGCACGATCAAGTCACCCGATCATTAGGCTGATCTTTCTCTGGAGATGCGACAGCCGTGCTACGTGAGTATCATCCAAGTGTGCTCGTTGTCTCTGAGTTGCTAACTACGTGTCAATCAGTACGTACCGGAACATAAGTACGCATCGCGCGCTCAAGACGCCTGATTAATGCGGTCGTTATTTATCAATGACGGGCGGGTGCGCTGGCAGCAGCGTGAATTATGTCGAAAATCTTGCCACGACATTTTAATAAAACTCGTGAAGAATTAACAAAGGCAGCAGCGCCGGGCGGAACGTTCGTCAAGGAGGGCAAAGGTGGAAAGTACGGCCGCGCGGCGCGCGCGCCGAAACAGACTAAATATTTTTGCGAAAGTTTCTTATGCAAAAATGCACGGCGCAACGCGGAAAACGCGTTTTATTGCGCCGGGAGCCGCAGCCTTCCCGTTGTGGACGAATTCTCGTTTAATGTTCCGTAAGAAGCATTCGGCGGGGAAGAGGGCGGGGGGAGGGGGCGGTTCCGTTCGAAAGAATGTCTGAGATGCGCGGAAAATCCTAACGCGACTGATTCCCCATAAAGTACAGCTCGCAGAGAGGAGTCATCGAAAACTATTCGCGGCCGCTTGTGTTTTACAGCCTTTTGCATAAAATATGAAGTCGCCGCGTGTAAAATATTATCGTGCATGCTCCTCTCCGAATAATATATTACAGTCGATATCAGCGTATCAATATTCACGCGGCTGCATATGGATCTCTCCCATTCGATGTGTTTTCGATCGGCAGCCGTGCGGTTCAGCTCGATTCCCGCGGAATACCATTATTCGGTGATTCTCTCTCTCTCTCTCTCTCTCTCTCTCTCTCTCTCTCTCTCTCTCTGTCTGTCTCTCTGTCTGTCTCTTTTCCTCTCTCTCTTTCTCTCCCTAGGCCTCGCTCTCGCCCTTCTATCCCGTTGCACTTTCTGTGGGGTTCAATCAGCGTTTGCGACATATCCATTCCGCAAGCAAATGAATTTAGCCCCCCTCGTTTCTTGTGTTTTTCCTGGCTCGCGGCTCTCCGAATGTCCGCGTCGTTCGCGTAGACTTCGGCGCATAAACTTCAACGAGGGCGCGACGGCTGGATGTAGCTCGAGGTGGATAGGTCGACGTGATCAGTGTTGTTCCAGCGTAAACCGACGAACGAAGGAACGAACGGCGTGGCGTGACGGCGGGGCGCGGGGCTGTTGACGAAAGGGGCGGAAAATAAGGCGGAAGCAATAGCGCTCCATGTGGCTGGAAACTCGTTTCGTCCATTAAAGCGCGCTTTCTTGCCGACTTGTTTTTCGCTTCCTCGCCGCGGCTCGATGCCGCTCGTGGCGTCGAGATATACACGGGGAAAACACACGGCGCGACGACGGCGACGGCGGCAGCGACGGCAACGGGCGGTGGTACGTTACGCCCGCGTGATGCCGGAGTAGTCACAGCGACTCATCCTCGCAATTCACCCCCGACAAGAGCCTAAGTGAAATTTCGTGCCGGGCGTGCTCCTTTTTTCTCTTCCCATCCCTGGCCCTTCAGTCTCCGCTCACCGGTCGTCTTTGCGGCGGCGAGTCGAGATAAAGGATCCGACCCCTCTGCTCTCTCTTTCGCCCCCTCTCACCCCACGATCCCGCGATCCCGCGAGACGTCCTTATACCAGCGAGAAATTTCCGTAGTCTTTCGCTCTGGTGAGTGAAAAAAAAAAAAAAAGTAGAAGAAGTTTGGCACGGCTTCTAACCGGTCGTGTTGAGGTTAAAGTAACGACGATCTTCCGTCGCGGCCTAATATAAAGTTAATTCACTTTCGTGGCAGTGGCGCGTATCGTTGTATATGGTCGTGGGGGAGCGACGGGATTTGCTTATCCCGTCCCTTTCGCCCCTCTCCCACTAGGGTAACTGTATCGCGTCCGGGAACGTTATATCGGAGCGCGCGCGACGGAAAATAGCGAGGGAGAACGTAAGAATAGTTTCGGCGCTCGCAAGGCAAAAACGCGGGACTGGGTCAGCGAGGCGGGACGCCGAAATGCCAGCGGAGCGGCGGAAATAACTGATAAAACATCCGAATATTTCATCCGTCGGCGGGCGAACGCGACGTTCGAAAAAAGATTCGGAGGAGCGGGCCAACTTTTCCAAATTGGATATGTAAACGGGAGAAGCGAGAGAGATCGATGTGATCGATCGGGACGTCAGGGCGCGCTTCTCCTTGTCGTTCGATTCTTACTGTGGATTATCATTTTTTATCCGCGTTGATCCTCGTACGAAGCATCGGCGGAATGCCGAAGGACGACGCGAAAGAGCGGGACGAGCTTCGCCTCGACACAGCTGCGACACCGAATCGATCTTCATCTTTTAGCATTATGTTTATTTCACAAGTCGCGCGTGTCGTTAATCTTCAGAGTGTGCTAAGTCTACTCTCGAAGATCTCGGGGAGAGACGGAAATACTACGTTTAATTAAAACTTTTCGGACTCATGTGTAATGGATACATTTCGAATATGTCATGTTAACATCTTGCGAAGCAATATTTTTATGTAAAAATACGCGCGCGTGTGTGTTTACGTATGTAATTATATGATGTACGATGTATACATGTTACTCGTATTTATGCATCCGATTCTGTCACACTCGAACTCCTTTATACTTCTTTCACAACTCTATCTTATATCAGCTCCGAAGTGTTTACATTTACATACTCTGCGGTATGATGTCAACTCTATCAATATTTGGCCTACTCAATTTATCCGCGGGTACATAAATTATGTTACGTATTATCCTATATTCTATTATGAAATTCATGTAATTTTTCTTTCTTAACGTAAAGCGAGATTTTCCTGTTAAATAAATAAATATTATTGGCTTCCCTTTTATTTCATTTTCTTTTGGTACACACACGCATATATTGCGGAGAACTGTACGACCGTTTTTCTCAGGAAGCGAATGGCCAAGAATCGCGCATCGATCAGACCGTAGGCGACTTCTTTCAAGGGTTGTTTGCTTTACCCTTAAACTTAACCCTCGCTTACGAAGATGAAGGATCGGAGAATAGGCGTGGGCGTGTTGTCGGTCGAGAAACCGAGCACGTTTTGTGTGACGAAGGTTTCGGCGGTATATATCTACGCGTGCCACGACTTGAATAAAGGGGATAAGATTCGAGTCCAGAAATATCGCTAATATATTACTTCGCCACCATATCTTGGTATTAACACGAATAGGAGAGAAACGTTACATTTCTTTAAATATAATCTTCATCGTACGTGCCATTTCTCTTGTTCGCTTGGCTTTTACAGCCGAAATAGATACGACTAATTGAGTTATAAATCATGAATACTGCTGTAAATTACATATTAGTTCCAATAATTGGGTAAACTCCACGGAGAGATAGGTTTTCTGTGGCAATGTAATTTGTGTTAGAGGAAGGAATTTCATACTCCGTGTTAAGTCACGGAAATTGAAAGATTATCTTGTTTTTCAACATACGAAAAATTACAAATTTTTTCACTACATTAATTCTGCAAATTTCCTTTGAACTTTAATGAGGAATCTATAAGCTTCTTTATGGTATAAATAATAAATATAGATACAGGTTGACGAATAATCGGAAACTCGTGGAACTGTACTCATTTATTAAATGATGACAGATTATAAATATCCTAAGTATCTCTTCATTATCGGTAAGTTCATTAAGCGTCTATTAAATTTGGAAACCTCACCATCACAATACATGTGATTTGACACACTTGGAAAGATATGATGTATCGCTGTCCCGACGTCCTTTGTCCTCTGTCCTAGCTTTTCGATTCAGCATCCTGCTTCCTACAGTTCTAGACACTCTATCGTGACACTGACACTCGCGCAGATACGAGGATTTGATCGGAGAAACGTGTGTTAATTAACCCTACAATACTCATCTACGTCTCTTTGACGTGGCCCGTTAAAACCAGTCCGCCTTCCCTCTACGCGATCCCTTCCATCTCTAACTCTAGCAGTGCTTTCATTAATTAGCGTCCTTCCATTCTTTGAGTAAACATTCAGCTTCGTTAAACCGCATTATCAGGTGAGTTTTTGAGAAAAATACAATGCCTTTATGACACATATTTAAGATTAAATGCTCTACGTATTTTTAACGTATGAAGTATTATCTATAGATTAAGGTCAATCTACTCAATTTATCTATCTATCTCAATTTATAAAATGAAAGAAAAAATTGAAAATCTGTTCTGCACATTTAAAATGCCGAGCAAAGCTGGAAGATCTTCTTTGCATCGTGAGTAAATAAAGTTAAGTAACATATCATTAGCTAGAATAAAGTTTCTACATGATATACTCTGTTTCGGATAATAAAAATATTTGTAATTCATAAAATGGTTGATATATAAAAACATATATGGAAGCATGTGAGTTTACGAGGTAAAGTTGGCCCATAATTAAAGGTCGACAGAAGATCTGTAGAGACCTCGCATGGAGATCCCGGAACTACTAATCGATACTAATCGATTTCAATGGGATACATATGTGCTACATATGTAGTCTTCTTTTTACTCGTTGTGCTACTGGCCAATTAAACCGAATCAGAGATGGCCACGTTGCTGCATGTTTATTGTGTTGCATTTGAATTATTATTGGAAGTGTGCATTAATTTTAAAGGATTTTCAAGAGATGGCGTAACTAGTATTATATCGCATCGGGCAATATTGTTGCTACTTTCATGTCAAAGCACCATCATGTGGTTTTAGTTTTCAGTATGTATTATTTTGTCGAAATGTAAATAACATTATTTTTTTGAGCATTGAACATGTCGAATTTTGTGCCTACAAAATGCAATTTGCGGGAAACTTTGCTTTTCTGCTTCCATTTGAAGAAAAATGCTGCTGAAAGTCAACGAATGCTGTCAGAAGCTTATGGTGATTATGCTCCATCGATTTCAACATGTGAGTACTGGTTTCGACGCTATAAAAAAGGTGATTTTAACACGGAAGACAAGGAACGTTCAGGCCAACCGAAAAAGTTTGAAGATGAGGAAGTGGAAGCTTTACTCGATCAAGACCCGAGTCAAACGCAAGAAGAACTTGCAGAATCATTAAATGTTGATCGATCAATGATTTTCAGACGTTTGAAGGCCATTGGAATGATTCAAAAGCAAGGAAATTGGGTGCCGTACGAGTTGAAGCCGAGGGAAGTCGAAAGGCGCAAAATGACCTGTGAATTGTTGCTTCAAAGACAAAAAAGTTTTTTGTATCGTATCGTGACGGGATAAAAAATGGATACACTACGATAATCCGAAGCGCAAAAAATCATGGTGCAGGCCAGGCGAACCATCAACATCGACGGCAAAGCTGAATATTTATGGTGCCAAGCTCATGCTCTGTATTTGGTGGGATCAGCTGGGTGTAGTGTATTATAAGCTGCTCCAACCCAACGAAACCATCACTGGAGAACGCTACCAACAACAATTGATGCAATTGAGCCAAGCATTGAAGCAAAAACGACCAGATTACGTGAAAAGACACGACAAAGTGATTTTCCAGCACGATAACGCTCGGCCACATGTTGCGAAACCGGTTAAGGAAACGTTAGAAGTGCTTAACTGGGATGTCCTACCACACCCGCCGTATTCTCCAGATATTGCTCCTTCCGATTACCACCTATTTCCACCGATGACTCATGGCCTATCTGAGCAGCGCTTCCATTCTTATGAGGATACCAAAAAATGGATCGATTCGTGGATAGCTTCAAAAGATGTGTCGTTCTTTCGACGTGGAATCCACCTTACCAGAAAGATGGGAAAAAGTAGTGGCTAGCGATGAACAACATTTTGAATGATCAATTTGTAACCATTTTCTCACTATATAGCCGTATTTTTACCAAAAAATCCTTTAAAATTAATGCACACTCCCAATAAAAGATAAAATTTACGATTAACAGGATTGTGGCGGGCATTAACACATAGAAGAGAGCTGTTCGTATCATGTATGTATAGTCAGTCACAATGATTAGTTGTCTGAGAAGTTATAACTTCGAAATTCAGAAATATGGGATATCTAGCTCTGGTCTTCTTTGGTGCAACGTTCGAGACGGTAATGACTCGGTCACGGGAATCTACGTGACGTGCGAAAGCACCAAAACAATCGGCAAAAACGGCAACGTCATCTCCTGTCAAGCACCGAACGACCAAGTGCGATCAAAACAATCAACATTCCCAAAACATTTCAGACCTTCAAGGCGGTTAAACTTACCTTTGTGTACCACGAACTTTTCCGGATGTTTCAATTACGTCTCAAGTCAGTGAGTGATTCACATACTGCGACGCACGTGTATCCGTGAGTTATTAATCGTTTGCATCGAGTTAAAACATTTTATCGGTTCTTTCGAAATATTTGCTCGGCCTCTAGTCTCAGCATCGCGTTCAATTAGCGTTTAATCGTGTTTCTTCGATCGAATTGTCGTATCTTTGCGAGTGTCAGTGTCAGTGCCACGACAAAGCAGCTGGGGAGCTAGGATGCTGAATGGGGAAGTGCAGACGTAGGACGCAAGACACGGTAAGACAGTGATACAGCATATATTTTCAAGTATGTGGAATCATTTATTATAGAGATTTTCGATATTAATGAGGGTTTAACGAGCTTATGAGATATAAAGAGATATTTCAGTTGAAATTTAGATTCCAGCATGGTTTGTTATTATTTGACAAATTATGATTTGATAATTGCAGCTTCATAAACTCATGGTTTGTTATTATTTGACAAGTTATGATTTGATAATTACAGCTTCATCTGTAATTATTTATCAATTTTTTATCTATATTAATTTCATACAATAAGAAATATTGATCTAAACAGCCGAAAACTCGTGAATACAGATGTTAATGTAAATATAAATAGTCAATATGTTTGTTTGTAAATGTATAGTTATTTATACAAATTACACAGGTTTACAAGGTTTTTATCACAAAAGAAGTAAGAGGTTTACCCGAAGGAATTAGGTATGCTGAATTCAAATCTGGCCTCAAAATGGCGCCATCACGTAAGGATTTTGAGATATTCTAACCTAGAAGTACAAAAATGGCTGTTTTAGGGCATTATTGGAGTTTCCTCCTGGTTGCATAGAATTTTACCGACAAAAACTAAACAAAGTACCGTCTTGCCTTTCAATTTCCATTTTGGAACGTCCAAATAGGATTTTTTTTCACCGAGATACAGCAGATTTAACTTTTTACTGCATACAAAAAATCAAATAATGCGATCAATAAAGCGATGAAGTCGGTTCATTTGAAATACCTTAATCCTTTTGGTTTTGAGCAATTCTGAAAAAAAGAGTTTGTAGTTTAAAGGGTCCCGAGCGTCGCTGCTGAACTCAGGTCGCTCTGGACTCAGATTTCCAAAATTCTTTTGGATTTGAAAATTTCATGTTGGATCCGCTATCTTCAATTTTGAAAATCTGAGGCCAGATTTGGATTCAATGCACCGAATTCCTTTGGAAATCAATATAAAGTTTCATGTGATATTAAATACCGTTTATTTGTTGACCTGTGTTATTTATGCAAATCATAATCAAAGAATATTGTAGTAAAAATCATATTGAAATTATATTTTCCTTTAAAATGTTTGTATAAAACTGAACTATATATATCGAAGTATAAATTACTATTACCATAGAAATAGAAAATTAGACGTTCTGGTATACGATATAAAATACTTTTATGTAATACTTTTTAAAGTAATAGTTGTTTAGGAAAAAGTCAAATGTGCATATGTTTAAGCAAATATACAGTAATTTAGATCATAATTATGTATGATGCAAGATTACAAAAATTTTGTCGTAATTTTTACTACAGTATTTAGTGTAAATCTCGCAAATGCTCTTTTTGTGTCTAATAATGTTCCATGGGCTACAAAATCCTATTGTACCAAACGCAAAAATTTATGATAATTATGAGAACATTTCGAAGAGCACTCGCGTAAAAAATCTACTTAGATTTTCCGTAAATTTCTCGAACTCCTACCATTTTTTATACAAATAGCGCACTGCGCGAAATTATCTCGAGTGGACGGTACCTTCCGGATTTTTCTTAACTTATCGCTCGTTTGGTCTACCCTCAGTCTGTCCTTGATATTCTCTTACTTTTTCTAATTGTTACTTAAGATAAGTTCCTTCGAATGATACAATTGAAACCGGCAGTACGCTTGCAGCAGATAGCACGGTTTTGCGTTTCACGGCGAGCGGCTCCCTCTTCCTCGGGCTTTAATGGGCCACTGGGAAAAGTCGGGGAAAATGCAGCCTCGTAGAACGACATAAAGTAGCGTTTAACTATTAGATTTTATACGCGTAGTCGCGCATAGAAATTGAACGTTTTATTTTTTATTTCGACGGCCGATAACAGAATTAAGTGAAAAAACTCGAGTCGAAATTTTAACCCTATTTTTTACTTGAATTTTTTAACAACTGTGTATTCTAAAATATCAACATGTTTAATACATATGGAAATTGAAGTCCTACTTAACTTCTCTAAATAGCAGAAAATGCCATTTGCAAATTCTAATTCAAACTTGATACATTAAATAGAATCAAAAGAAATTAATGTAGACTACAAAATATCTAAGTGTGCATACCAAAAATACTATATTCAAATAAATATTATTTATTTAAAGTATATATGGGAAAGATATAAACAAAATTACAAAATTTTTGTGTAATCTTGGGCTATATAGAGGTAATAACTGAAATTATTATACAGTTATTTTGAAATATCATGCATGTCAGTACAAAAAATTTTATGAAAAATTAAATAATAGAAAAAAGGGCTAATTCAAGTTCAAGCACAGGATTAACAGTGCTATGTACCATATGGGTAAAACTTTCCTTGTGTTAGGAAATAGAGCAAGTTTTTTTTTTATATCACTGAAGAGGGTTCATGATTGAATCGAAACGTTTGATTATTTATATTGAGTATTCATGTTCAATAAATATTGCTCTATTTCCTAACACAAGGAAGGTTTTACCCATATGGTACATAGCACTATTAATCCTGTGCTTGAACTCGAATTAGCCTTTTTTCCTATTATTTAATTGATATCATTGTTATTGAGTTCTTATTTTCTTTCTCTTATGAAAAATATTATAAAAAACATATTTCTAATATAATTTTTACTAGAAACTTTTCTCCGTGTATTTTATAAGTTTACGTATCTGCAAATCATAAGTTCATTATAAACACCAAATTTATTGAAAATATCTTCTTGATAAACTTAGCATTTCAATGAAGAATATTAAATTAAAACAAAAATGATAATATATAGAGTAAAAAGAATTTTCTTTTTGTTTTATATTATTTTTGTTCTACAATATTCTTATAAAAAGTGTATTATTTTCGTAAAGGAAAGAAATTCTTCTGAATATATGATAATGAGTTTTTCGAAAATTTGTGATAAATATATTTCAAGGCCATTTTCAAGAACGTATTCTTTGTAGAAGAGAGCTATTACTTCAACTTTCACGTAAAGTGAACTGAGTTCCTTTCCTGAATTGCTTTCCTTAGCAGCAGAATGATATTTTTTTCTGAATACAAACGTTAAATGGAATATTGAGGTTGAAAATAGGATCAAAATTTCGATTCTAGTACATACGTGATCATAATGGAACAATCACACATAAAATCGACAGTATTCGTGGCATGTGAATGACGTGTACTGCGGTCACGTGTCGAGAACCTTCCTGATGGCCGCGCGAAGAAATGGTCACGTTAAGATCTGCAGACCATAATCCGTCTCATGCATCATCTCGAAGAATGCGTATCGCGGTCTCCCTTAATTTCATCGGGATGTCCCCTCCGCTTTCGACATCGACTCAGGGTAAGGGCTCCTTAAATCGGCGGCTTTGTCAACGTTATGGCGCTCAAATTCGTGGACCGACCTCGCACACGATACCGGCTCCCTTATGCCTGTCCGCATTCCCTGGCGTGTGTTACGCGCGGAAAGGACTCGAAATGTGCGCCGGGAACATTCTTCGATCTTATTCGCGCGATAACGCGCGCGCATACCGGTTTCGCGCGGGCCCCATGCGCGCCAGATGCAATAAAATCGCAGCGCAAATATCAACCGGAAGTATCCACGGCTTTCAGAGCGCCGAAGCGTATTAAACGAGAGTTATCAAGCGCAATTCTGCGCGTACGTGTGCGTGTACGATCAGCATCTCTGTAGAAATGGCGCGAGAGCGATCGCGTGCGTAATTTAGAATTTTGTAATGCATCTCTGGGATACGGCGCTGGGCAGTAGTGTTTTCCGCGTAATCGTGGATCATCAACAAGTGAGCCTTCCGATCGCGAGAAATCTCAAGTGCCATTCCCGAAGGCTTAGGCACGTCGTCGTCGTCGTCGCTTCGCGTTCGTCGCGAATCCGTAGCGCAAATTTTCAGCACGACTTGCCAGAGTCATCTGGCGCGCACGATAGGATTACGAGATTAAGGATTTCCTCGTTGAGAGCCGTTAATAATAATAATCACCGTAGCTTCCGGCAAACGACGAAGAGACACGAGCGAGCGAGCGAGCGAGCGAACGAGCTAGAGCCTTCGAAATCGCCGTCGACTCCGCGACTAATACCTTACTCGTTTAGCGAAACTGTCCGCGAACGACGACGAAAGAAATCGTGGACGCTCTCAGGCGAGCACCCACACGGCCTCGTCCCATAAATTCCCGTTCCAAGGATGCGCGCCGTGGCCAACGACGCCGCGGCGCGAGGGTCGCTCGCGAGGAATAATAGTTGACACGAATGGCCGGCACACTAGGCGCGCACACACGCCGTGCGCGCGCTCGCTACGACGGCATTATGCAACTGGGAAATTACGTCATTCTTAGCGCGCGTTTCTTGCTCGCGGATCGCGCCGGTGGTGCCGCGCGAACGAAGGAAACGTGCACCAAATATCGGCGACGTAGCCGTTGTTATTAACCTTGGTCTGCGGTCTGCGCAGATAGCGGCGGGAGGCACGAGGAAATTGACGTTACAGGAAAACACAAAAGCCACCTCGTCGTCGGGCAGTTTCGGCCGAACACTTCGCAGCTCCGTCGATTTCCTTTGTGACTGCGACGCGAGACACATACACACGCGCGCGTACCACAAACTCTTGTGGAAAAAAATGCGCTACCGCCGTGGTCCCGAATACTTATTTTCGCACTTCCTGCGCGGTCACGAGTGCTCGACGCGCCGATTTGTCCGCTCTTCATTCTGGTGACAGTGCAAGCAACTATTCGCAATGCACATTAGTTGGAGTGAAATTAGCTCGCGAAAGATACGCGATGTTAAATATTAATAATTTGATATTATACGCCGTCGATGATTAATGACGATATTTATGGTGAAATTGAATTGCGTTAAGGGAAAACAATTTTTCTCCACGTTTCCCGCTCTACCGTGATATATATCCCGCGCGGATTGGATTATCGTATCACTTTATTCCCGACTAAAACTCGGACCAGTGGAGGGTTGAAATTCGTCGTTCCATCCTGCCGAATTATTTACGTATGCTCGCAACATTTCATGCTAGAAATGCAATACGGTTTACAAACATCGATCAGCGTAATATAGCGTTCTAAACTGAATAATTGAATTAATATGTTAATGGCCGGATGCTCCGGCCGGCCGGCCGGTCGTTTTATCGGGATATGCGTTACGCGTGGGTGTGAGAGAAGTAGGGGAAGGGAGAGGGGGGAGAGAGAGAGCGCGCCATTTCGCGTCTAACAAACATCCCGTCGGCTCGTTCCGCGGCGAAAATCGACGTACTGGTGTATTCCACTACAAGAAAGCTTTCGGGGGTTGGGCTTGGGTCCAACTACGGCTGCCATGTTTATGGTGCTGGGCGTCTTAACCCACTGAGCGGCGAATATATCCGGGAAACGAAGCCGAAGTTGAGAGGTTACGCGAGGTCAGGCTCCAACGCAGTACTATATATTCCGCTCGCGCAATTCGGTAGAGCAGATAATATCTGCAGTACTCGCGGACGATGCGATAATTTTAACGTGAACATCCGAAAAAGAGGCTCCCTCCTTCACTCATTCGCCGTGCATCCTCGTGCTCTTCGGCCCGCAGTGATTACAAATCCGGGCGAAAAGAACACTGGGGAAGGAATATTTGCTATTTGTAGCTACAATCGCATAGAAAAATAATTGCTATGAATTGTAGTCAAGTAAAAATCATTTCTTTAAGTTAAATTCTACTATTCTACTGCTGACTATAATCAGTAATAATCTTATATATGCATATTCCATATGCATTTCATGTATTGTAATATTTCGTGTTAGAACAACCAGAAAACATGGTTGAGGCCGAAAACAACTTTATATTAATAATTATAGCTTTAGTTAAATCGGACTAATATGATTACAACTTTACTTGTGGATCAATCATATTTTCTCTCTCAGTGAAAGCGCTAGTATCGTAGGCGGTTGGCCATCTTTCATCATTTGATCAGATGAAGGATTTGGAGCGCGATTGGACAGTTTTGAAAATTACGATCTCTAAGAATTGCGAATCGGCGATATCGCCGATCAAGCTCGATGCTATCGAGCTTCAAGCCATCCCTCAATACGATTGAAACTCCCCCTGACTATGTTGCGCACAACGACGCGCGCGCAGCGTGTGTGCGCTTTGTGTATGTGTTGCGCGAGAGCGAAACGCCGAGCGTGTGCAAACAGAATGACTCGTGCACACGCACAATAGCCGATTAAAAAAATATTTTCCGAATCGCGCGAGGCCAGCCTCCGCCGACGCGGCGATACGCTACGGCGATAGCTCGGACGGAAACGAGGTACGGGCGACCCGATAAGCACGGTCAGTCTTTTAATTCCATTCGCCATAAACGCCGCTTACGTATCTAATCTGGCATTCTCGTGTGGCCGTACAAGAGCGTCTACAGAAAGCCTTTAACGAACATGCAGAATCCATGAATCATGTACGGCGACACAAGGCGTTCGTCTCGCTCTCTTCCTTCTCCCTCCCTCCCTCCCTCTCTCTCTCTTTCTCTCGCTCTTGCTCTCGCTTGGCTCTGTGAGTCGGTTGACTCACGGGCGATTATTCATTTGCAAATAATTCTCCGCGCGTCCGCGTACTCCGCGCGCCTGTGCGTTCCTCGTGTTCAATTTGCTGAACGAGCACCGTTTCTCTCGGTTAAATCGTAATTGCGAGCGTAAACCAGAAGATAGGTTCAGGAGACCACTACTACCCTCGAAAGATGATCATTTCAAGCTTTCGTTTTGCGCGCACGTTACGACAAACTGAAGGTAATGATATTATGGTGGAAAAGTCGTAAATGAGCAGCGCAGATAACGGAACGGATAGATAGGATGTATACAAGTGTTACACGTTCTCCCGTATCGACGAACTTTTGCTTATTTTCGCAAAATCCGGTTTCAAGTTATTAAGGTTTCATGGTTCGCCGAGTACTCTTCATTTGAAAGCGCGCAATAAGAATAATTTGCTATGCGTCGTACGGATCAAACAATTTTCGCCTCGAGAAACTTCAGGCATCGCAAAATATCAAAGTACATGACCGTAAGGTAGAATCGTTTTACTTTAAGCCACATTCGGATGATAGACTCCCATTTATCTTTCCTTCATTTTTAATGATTTTAACTAGCAATCACAGTCGGGTAAACATATTGATTATATTATTACTATATATATATATATATATATATATATATATATATATATATATAT